>NC_133324.1:188744758-189045894 GCF_042186555.1 Aquarana catesbeiana
TGTTTAACCACTTCAGCCCCGGAAGATTTGGCTGCTCAATGACCAGGCCATTTTTTGCGATACGGCACTGTGTCGCTTTAACTGACAATTGCACGTTCGTGCGGCATTGTACCCAAACAAAATTGACATCCTTTTTTTCCCATAAATAGAGCTTTCTTTTGGTGGTATTTGATTACCTCTGGTTTTATTTTAAACAAAAAAAAAGCGAAAAAAAACCCAATGTTTTATACTTTTTGTACTTTTTGCTATAATAAATATCCCCATTTTTAAAAAAAAAAAAAACAAATTTTTTCCTCAGTTTAGGCCGATATGTATTCTTCTACATATTTTTGGTAATAAAAATCGCAATAAGGGTATATTGATTGGTTTGCGCAAAAGTTATAGCATCTACAAAATAGGGGAAAGATATATGGCATTTTTATTATTATTTTTTTTTTACTAGTAATGGCGGTGATCAGCAATTTTTATCGGGACTGCGACATTATGGCGGACAGATCGAACACTTTTGACACATTTTTGGGACCATTGGCATTTATATAGCAATCAATGCAATAAAAATACACTGATTACTGTGTAAATGTCTCTGGCAGGGAAGGAGTTAACACAAGGGGGCGATCAAGGGGTTAACTGTGTTCCCTAGGGAGTGATTCTAAATGTGGGGGGAGGGGACTGACTTGGTGAGGAGAGCAATCTGTTGTTCATTAGTAAGAACAACAGATCGCTCTCCTCACCCCTGACAGCACAGAGATCTAGTGGTCAAAAGGTGAACCGATGTACAGCTACATCGGTTCACCCAGGGGAGCCAACCTGCCGCAGTGCAACTGCGGCGGCTGGTCAGGAATGGTTAAAGTAACAGACAGTTACAAGTAGGTTAAAGGAATTTGTGAGAAGGAGGTCCTGGAGGGCAGTGAGTTTGTTACAGACAGCGTGTGCATTCCAGTTCATTGAAAAAAGAGGTTTGGGCCTTTGTATGAAGCATACAGCTTGGGGGGGCTCCACTCATCAGGAGCAGATTCTTGATATATATATCTATAATTAATAAGTTGTACACATTAATAATCGGTCTAAATTTAAGATCCCCCACATCGCCAGAAGGCGAAGAGGGAAGGGGAGGACATCCGGTGCTCATCGCAGCTCCCGAGTCTAGGGAAAACAACCAGACCAAACCAGCCCACACCACTCACAGACAAACAACATGGGATAGTGAACATGTAAAGGGCTCAACATACTGAAGTAGAGTAAACAATGATTGCTCCCCTAAACCTAACTAAATTGAGACCCAGGTTGAGTGTGCATTCCAGAGGGCACAGGAGAAGGGGAGGCTGGTTTTGGGAAGAACAGGAATAGAGCCTAATTTCCGTGGGTTGCGGTTGCTGCCAGAGGGTGTAGGGAGACGGGAGCGTTGGGCAAAAACAGATGGTGGAGGCCCAGAGTTTGGGGATATGTACCCAAAGGTTAGGAGAAGCGGGAGGGTGAGAGAGGTATTGTGGGAGTGTGGTTTATATGAAGGGGCATGCCTCAGGGTACTGGAGGTTTTATCAGTATTTGGATGCAGAATGAGCAAGAGTTCATAGGAGCAGTAATAGGGAGAGGACAGAAGGCAGAGTGATATGTATAAGCAGTGAGTGGAGAAGAGGGGTGAAAGTAAGAGGGTTTGAGGAGAGAAGACACAACTGTCAGAAGGAGTGGTAGAGAGCGCATGTTACAGAGTGAAAGGAGAGCTGAATAGAGAGACAGGGTCACCTGCAGTCTGTTAGGTGCTTTCCAGTGCAGTTTGCTATGTATATTCACTCCATGCAATCACTGAAGTGCAGAGTTTAAAGTACATATCACTTGTAGTAAAGAATCACTTAGACAGGGCCGGATTAACATAGGGGCTTATTCTGACTCTGATTGTTGTGAAGCGACTATCCCTTGTGAGACCTCTGTGCCTGGCCTGGACAATCCTCATCAGATAGCTGGATACAACAGATGAATAGGTTGTGGTATTTATGCAGTCAAAAGATGATATTGTCGGGGGCGTGGTTTGGGTATGCAGTGGTGAAGACGTGTTTTCCCTGAGCTCCGCATATCACTGCTTCAACCCAGGTACTCACCCTGCATCAACCCAACACAATATGGGGAAAAGGACAGGCAAATCCCTGCCTCAAAAAGGAACCCCTTCGGGTTCCATAAAGCGGTACCTAGCTGCGGAAACAGAGGACACTCTTAGCATGGATGGACTAGGCCGTTCACCACGTGGCTCGAGCTCCTCCTCCCGCCATAGACCTGCCACTAGGAGACACTCTCCGGCGATCTCGGCCTGCTCGGAAGGGGAAGAAAGTACCTCCAGGAATTCAGAGGTCGCAGCACTGGTTAGTGATCTTCCTACTAAAACGGAGCTAGCCACCTTGTTTTCTAGCCTGGAACGCTCTATTAAGAAAGAGCTCTCAGCTGTCCGGTCAGATCTAGCACACGTGTTGGAACGTGTAGAGGAATCGGAGCTGCACCTTGATCGCCACGCGGCCACAATAAGGTCTTTGCAGACTACTACCTGCAACCTCTCCATCTCGCATAGAATGGCTCTTTATAAGATTGAGGACCAAGAGAACCGCAATCGGCGTAACAATATACGGATAAGAGGCCTGCCGGAGGCCACAGGTGATCTTCTGCCTTCCCTCCGTGGTATCTTTAATGGCCTGCTAGGCCAACCAGCAGACTTTCCCCTGAAAATCGATAGAGCACACAGAGCTCTAAGGCCTCGCAATCTGTCCTCTGATATCCCCCGAGACGTTATCTGCAGGCTGCATTATTATGATGAAAAGGAGAGAATTATGAAGAAAGCCCGGGAAAAAATACTACTGGACTTTGATGGCGCATCCCTTCTGTTCTTCCCTGACCTCGCTAGAGAAACATTGGAGCGACGCAGGGCCCTGCGTCCGCTTACTGAACAGCTGCATACAGCTTACATTAATTACCGATGGGGCTTTCCATCAGCCCTTATTGCCCACAAAGATGGCAAGACAGCAACCCTCCGCTTCCCTGAGGATCTGGAAAAATTTTGTTCGGAGCTTAACATCTCTCCACCGGATCTTCCAGGATGGCAAGAATCCATACCTTTACTCAATGTCCCTTCGGAACCACGCTGGCAAAAAGTTCAACACAAACGCAGATCTGGCTCCCCTGGATCCTCTTCCCAACTTGGGTGACTTCTGTTCTAAATCCACTTATACGCTACCCAGGAGACTTCTCATATTCATAGCATCCGCAAGTATACTGTTATAGATTATGCTGTGTCTGTACACTCTTTCCACAACTGTGGAACAAATGTTGTTTTACTTTAAACTCACAGTTTGTCTTATTGGGGTGCTAAAATACTGAAGGCGTTCTCCTATTCTATATGATGGGATCACCCCCACTCAGTTTTTTGTTTTAAGATTATTCCTTTCTTTAAAGTGGCTGGAGAGAGTTAAAGAGGAGGAGGAAGATAGATAGGAGAAGAAGAGAGGAGAGAGGTCTCCTGGCTTGCTTATCTGTTATTTTTTATTTTTTTTTCCTTTATTTTTTCTGGTTCTCTTTTTTGCTGGGTTTTACGTAACGTATTTTATAAGATAAGGTGCCGTACCCGGGGCGATGGGATAACACATGGGCAGTTATGTACGCGCCCTGTCGGTCGCCCCTGGTGGCGGGACTGCCCCCCTGGGGGGGTCGGGGGGCCCGTCGCCCTCAGGCGCCTGCTCTTTTTGGGGCTGGGCGTGGGGGGGTGGCGGCTCGTCCCAACTATGCACAACAGACTTTTGTGTGCCCTTACCCACCTTTTAATATGGTGGCTTTTGATTGTGCTGAAAATGATTATTAACATATTCTTTTTTCCCTCTGTCATTCACTTTTGTTTTCTCCTTTTCTCCCTCTTCTTCCTTCCCCTGTCCCCCCCTGCTGTTTGCCTCGAATCGGTTGGATGTGGAGAGTACACTGAACGAGCGTTCCCTGTCGCTGTCAATGGCTAAGCTCAATTTGATATCACTTAATGTTCGTGGTCTCTATGCACCAGGTAAGAGGCATAATTTATTCAGAGAGTTGGATCGTCTGCGAGCGGACATTGTCTTCTTGCAGGAGACCCACCTCACACATACAACTTCGCTCAAACTCTTCTCTCCAAATTACCCAACATGGTTCTACAGCTTGACTGATATACATAAATCGAAGGGTGTGGCCATTGGACTCCGCAAAGATACTCTGTTCAAGTTTGATTCCATGGTTAGTGATCCTTTGGGACGCTTTTTATTTATAAGAGGCAACCTGGGCAGTATGCCGTGCACCTTTGCTACGCTATATGCCCCCAATCGAGATCAGGCTAATTTCCTGGCTAGCACTCTTAAGAAACTAATGGAGTTTGCTCAGGGATGTGTCCTCCTCTCGGGAGACTTTTATGTTCCCCTCGAACCTTTATTGGACACGTCTCTTGGCAAATCCTACATCTCACATACGCGTTTAACGTTTATACGTAAACGCTTGCATGAAGCTCAGCTGATGGATGTGTGGAGAATCTTACACCCTCAGATGAGAGACTACACACATTTTTCACATTTACATCACTCCTATTCGCGTATCGATTATTTTTTTGTAAGTCACCAACACCTTCCCTTGATAGTAGATTCATTTATTGAAACAACTACTCTTTCTGACCATGCGCCGATCGTACTTAAATTACACGTCCCATCTATTCCACACAAAAGAATAAATTGGAAGTTAAATGATAATTTACTAACAGACGAAATGGACAAAAACATGCTCGAAAAGGAACTGAAATTTTACTTTCAGAAGAATGCTAGCCCAGATATCTCACCGGGCACGGTGTGGGAGGCCCATAGGGCCTTTGTCTGTGGGAAATTTATTGAATTAGGTACTAGGAAAAAAAAAAGAGCGAACGATTTAACAATTAGAACTTATAATAATGCCCCGATTGGCTGTATGCCCAGGGTAAGGGTAATAGAGAAAATGAGGTATCTGGGTATAGTGGTGTCCAGGGATCCTTATCAATATATTGAAGATAACCTAGCCCCTTTATTGGAAAAATTTAAAAGGAAAAGCGACATTTGGGGTAAACTTCCTTTATCTATGGCAGGTAGAGTTAATTTAATTAAAATGGTATGGATGCCACAACTTTTGTACGTACTCCATAACTCCCCGGTATGGATTGGGAAGAAATGGTTTTTGAAAATAAATACCCTATTTAGAGAATTAATCTGGAGGAAAGGCCAGGCAAGGATTAGTCTGCAAACACTACAGCGCCCTACCAGGGAGGGGGGATTGGCAGTGCCCCAACCATACATTTCCTTGCTGCTCAGCTGCAGCATATAGGGGGATGTGAGACCCAGGATTGGAGGAACCCCAGTGGAAAAATTATGTTGCAGGATAGCTCGCATAAAACCCTGATGGAGGCATTGGAGGCCGGATCACTACAGGACGGACCTCCAACATGCAAATTAGTTAATAAAGTTTGGCAAACGATTAAATGGATCATGGGGTATAGAGGGTTCACTGAATTCTCGCCTATATGGCATAATAAATTTTTGCGCGAACTGATGACCTTGGGAAAAAACAAGCCTTGGGAACATCACGGAATAAGTAGGCTGGCTCAGTTATATGATGATAAGAAAATGTTAAAATCCTTTACTGACCTTAGGAGCGAATACGGAATCCCAAAAACAACATTCTACTGCTATCTGCAGGTTAGGCATGCTTTGGGCAGTCAATTTAAGAACTACCCGCCTGCATGGTGTAAGATCCCTTTTCTAGAAAATATTGTTAGCACAAATAGTACCAAAGGCCTGATAGCAAAGATATATGAGCAATTGTCGGAAAAACTACTTGCTCCGCAGATGACCATGAGAGTTAGAGAGAGGTGGGAGGCGGATGTGGGGGAGATCACAGATTACCAGTGGAGGAAAATTTTGGAGTTTGGTCCGCTGGTGTCTGTCTCTCCGTCGCATCAGGCTTCGCACCTTCTCCTACTGCATGGAGCCTACTACATCCCAAAAAGATTACATAAATTTGGTAATAGACTAGATGATAAATGCCCCAGGTGTTTGGACACAGGCGACCTTATACACATGATGTGGCGGTGCCCAAAGCTAGCAAGATACTGGAGAGTGATAGTAAAGACTATAGAAGCTAGGTAGAAAATTAGCCTATCACTGGAGGCTAAGGCATGCATCCTTGGCCTGACAGGGGAGAATATAGGGAATAACGACATTAGGATCGCGGTAGGGAGGTGCCTCTACCAGGCAAGAAAAATGATAGCCCAGGCGTGGCTCTCTGCCACACCTCCAACTCCAGAGGAGTGGTTCGAAGTGATGAATAAATTAGTGTGGATGGAAAGAACAACGTATATTAGAAGGGGTAGCTATGATAAATTTGTAAAGATTTGGAGACCATGGCTAGCCTGGATGGGTGTTTCCCCTTGAGATATAGAGGAACAGGTATCTTATGTAGGCGAGAGCATGGAGTACAAAAGCAAGGTGTCGTGTGGAAAGAGACTCATGATAAGGCACTAGTCAGACTAATAATATTTCCTGTTAAACTCTCTGCTTGGGTCTGGCGGGGGGTGGGGGGTCTTATTTGGGTAGGGTGAGAGCGGGTGGGGAATGAGCAGGTGCAATACAAGGGAGGGATGGGAGGGGGAATAAAGAAAGAAAGGGGCAAAAAGGCAAAGAAAACTCTTTTTACGTTTACCCATTGCAGTATGTAGTAGTTACCAATCCATATGTTTTTTGTAAATGTGCTTGCATTGGTCTATGTGTATTGTATTACAATTTGTTAATAAAAAAAAGTATTGAATTAAAAAGAACTTATCCGGGATATAAACGCCCTTGAGCGACAACACAAATTAAGCCTCTCACAGTCTGTGTCAGTGGAATTGACCAGAAAGAGGGAAGATTTAAAGAATCTTTTCCATGTTGCACAAAAACAACAATTTCGCATAATAACTCAACGTACATATGAATGGGACAATAAACCCGGCAGACTGTTGGCTCGTTCCCTTCAACAAAAAAAAGCTGCGAGTTTTATACCCAAAATTAAGACCAAAACAGCTGAGATAGTTCACCATACCCCCGCCATAGCCGCAGAATTTAGAACGTTCTATCAGCATTTATATAATGTCCACCATCATATCCCTGACCAAGAGTCCCGTAACCGCCTTATACAAGATTACCTACAGCAAGCTGATCTTCCTAAGTTGCCGGAAAATATTTTAGCTACCCTAGACGGGGAATTTACCACTGAAGAGCTTCGTAGAGCTCTTAAGACCATGGCCAATGGCAAGGCACCAGGCCCAGACAGCTTAACAGTCACATACTACCGCTCTTTCGCTGACATTTTACTTCCGAGCCTAGCCAAATATGCTAACTCGATTCCCTCAGGGGACTCCTTTAGGTCAGAAACCCTTCATGCTCACATCACCGTTATCCCGAAGGCAGGGAAAGATCCAAGCGCTTGTGGTAGTTATCGCCCCATTTCCCTTTTGAATTTGGACGCTAAACTCTATGCAAAACTCATAGCGAATAGACTCCTCCCCTTAATACCGAAATGGGTCTCTACGGAACAAACAGGCTTTATCCCCGGTAGGGAGGCTCGAGACAACTCCTTACGTACCCTCTCATTGATTGCACATGTTCGCGGTACCCCCCAGCCTACCCTGTTGTTATCAACAAATGCTGAGAAAGCATTTGACAGGGTGGACTGGGGGTTCTTACTAGCAACCCTAGCCCATTTGGGTATCAGCCCCTCTCTTTTAAGTCAGATATCGGCCCTATATAACTACCCCTCGGCACAATTGAGAATAAACGGTACTTTAAGTGAACCATTTACTCTACACAACGGTACACGTCAGGGCTGCCCTCTTTCACCTATTTTATTCGCCCTCTCACTCGAACCTTTCTTATCGACAATTCGGCACAATCCAAACATTCATGGCATCACGATAGGCAATTTTGAACATAAATACGCCGCTTATGCGGACGACATTTTATTCTACGTTCAACAACCCAAAATTACCCTACCCAATCTGATGCAAGCCTTTTCCACATATAACCAAGTCTCAAATTTCCAGATCAATATGTCCAAATCCGAAATTTTAAATATTTCAGTTCCCCAAGAGACGGCTAGCATTCTCCAGAAATCTTTCCCATTCAGTTGGCAGAGAAAGGCAATGAAATATTTAGGTATATTTCTTACCCCTAATCTATCATCCCTATTGCATGCTAATTTTATGCCACTACTAAATACACTTAAAACGGATCTACAAAAATGGTCGCATCTCGCACATTCTTGGCTAGGGAAGATCAGTGTGATCAAAATGAACATACTGCCCAGGTTGCTATTTTTGTTCCAAATGATACCTTTCCAAATACCAACCGGTTTTTTCAAGCGTGTAACGAATATTATAAGCAGATATATATGGAACAGACATAACCCAAGAATTGCCAGATCAGTCCTGTTTAGACCTAAAAATTTAGGAGGTTTAGCTTTACTGGACATTAAGCGGTACTATTTGGCAACAACTCTAGCTAGGATTTCAGATTGGAAATACCACAAGGAATCAAAACTCTGGGTGTCACTTGAGATGGCACTTGGGGGTACTGATCTTTACAAGCTAGTCTGGATTCCAAGGAAATTTAGATCCCTACCTTCTACTACATCCCCACTCACTCGATCTACCTTAGCATGTTGGGAGTTGTTACACAGAACTCAGAAGTGGCAATATAACTCCCCCCTTATGCCTCTGACTGGCCACAACTACTTCCCACCAGGGAATATTGATCCCAGACTTCACTCATGGAACCTTGGGAATAATGTTCAACTACTCCAGGTTGTCGAGGCCTCGAATATTGTGCCACTATCTTTGCTCACCTCAACACCGTCCTCGTCGCTAATGGATCAATGGAGATATCTTCAATTAACGGATTTTATTCAGTCTCTTCCAAAACCTCTACGCACTACATCCAGCTTAACACTGATTGAATCAGCATTTGTGGGGGATCTTCCGATGGAAAGGCCTCTCTCTTATTTTTATCAAGCACTGGGATCACTCATATCTGCTAGCTACCCACATTTCTTCATAACTGGGAGAGGGACTTGAAAAAGAATCTGACAGACCAGCAGAAGTCTTCTATCCTCTTATTGTCCCACTCATCCTCAATAGCCTCTAAAATTGCAGAGGTCAATTACAAACTGTTGACCAGATGGCATTACACGCCTGCAACTCTACACAAACTCTTCCCTCAAAAGTCACCACTATGCTGGCGTGGCTGTGGAGAAATTGCATCGCATGCCCACATTTGGTGGTATTGTCCCCGGATAAGACCTTATTGGCTCACTATTTTATATTGGATTAAGGAGATTCAGGGCTCTGAAGTTCCCAATGACCCTTGGTATGTCCTCCTACACTGTACAGGCGAGTCAACAGGATCATATAAAAAGTCGATTACCCCGCATCTATTAAACGCTGCTAAAGCTCTCATCCCTAGGTTTTGGAAAACCCCCAAGATACCTTCCTTACGCCAATGGCTGAGTGAAGTGGATCACTTATATTATATGGAAGATTTAACTTACTCCAGTAAAAAAAACTCTGAACTGAAGAAGAAAATGTGGTCATGTTGGTTCGCCTTTAAATACACAGCTGCTTATGCGGACATTATGGATTCAAACTCGTAAACTCTATACGTTAAGCTTTAACATAACTTGGACCCGCCTGAGGCAAACAGCAGCCCCTTCCCACCCCCCCTTAACCCTATCTAATGCTTTTTTCTTTCTCTATTATTTTCTCTCTTTTTTCTTTATCTGTTCTTTATATCAATAATGTGACAGGATTTGGTGTTCTTAATCAGGGCCATTACTTTACCAGACAATATAGATCTCATGATGAGGTACTCAGTTTATTCAGATGACCCTCTTCTTGGATAGTACTTTTGTTAATGTTGGAAATATCTGCATACAGTATGATGTCTCCATGTATTGTTTTGAACATCCTGTTTTTCAATAAAAATTTATTAAAAAAAAAAAAAAAAAAAAAAAAGATGATATTGTCTGAAGCTTACTATGCAGAATACATGTGCCCTGCTACATGTGGCCTGTTGGTTGCATCCATGACACAGGAAGTACAATCTCAGGAAGAAGGGTGGAGCATTACATACAAAATGAAGTGTGTCATAACATAAGGGAAAAAGAACATAAGAAAACAAGTGCATTACCACAAAAGGTCACTAGATGGCAGCATGTGAACTAAATATAAAATGTCCATAGAAAATAGTTAGGAAACTATCTATATAAATTCTATGCCCCATTTGGGCAGAAAAGGGCTATTGGAGCTGTAGCTCCAGGTCCCTACCTTGAGGGTACCATCAGTGAATTACACTAGCTCCGCCCCCTGTATATCGGCAGTGCATGTGGGGGAGAACACACAAGCAAAGCGGCGCCCCACGAATGATGGGGGAGGGTGCGGTGTCCAGTCAACTTCTCATGCATTAGACAGATCTATCTGTTCTATGAGCAAGAGCATTCTACAGTACATGATAGTAAGCCACAAATGCTGATTGGTGTTACTTTCCCACACTACAAAATAAATGATGTGTTTTATGCAAACATCTTTTAGCTGAAAAGGTGACAGCAGCATGAATGATTGATCACCACAGTAAAGATATGAGAAAAAAATCATGACATCTGAACTGGCTCTCCAAAAATGAAACCATTACACACACACACACTGAACTCTTTCCCACACTTTAGCCACAGTGCAGGTAGTGATATCACAGTAGGTGGGACAACAGAAAGCTCTACCACTGGTCCAGGGTGACCAGAAGCACTAATTACTGCAGGAGAGGGTAGTGGATTTGCTGGCATTCTCTGTGAAAAGTGGGATCAGCAGCCCTGGATCTGGAGGAGGAGCTCCTTGATTTTAGGAGATATTTACAGTATACTGGGCCGATGATGTCATGAAGAAACGGGCAGGTGGCTCCTGCGTGAATGCGCAGGAGTGACGACGTGTGGCTCCGGCCAATCAAAGAGCCAGAAGGAAGAGGAGCGAAGATGGATGCGGCCTGCAGCTGGGAGTGCACAGGCTTCCTTTGCAGGTAAGTGTCACACAATGTGCTAGTATGCGATGCATACTAGCACATTATGTCTTTACTTTGCAGGGGAGGGAGAAGAAAAAAATGTGATCAAGGGTTTTCTTCCTATTTAAGCTACCCAGAGGCACCCTCTCTCTCCCTCGTCTTTTAGCCTTCTCTTTCAGCCCTCTCTCTCTCACTCGCCCTTACCCCATCTCTATTTAATTTAATTTGTTTAAATTATTTATTTATTTTAATAAAAATTGTTTGTGTTTTCATTTAATTTATTTCTAAAAATGGCCCACCAAAATCCTCAGCACCAGGCCCATGATGCTCTTAATCTGGCCCTGCACTTAGAGAAAGAAGCCTTAAGGATAGAAGCCCCTGCAACATGCTCCCCCAGCAATGTGCTGACCCCTCAAAGGTGCTCAAATTTATACTGTTATAAGCGTGGAAGTTTGTTAATTAATCATGAGTGAATATAAGGATGCCTAACAATAAAAGTGGACCTTTCACTTCTAAAGTCAGAATAGCAAGAGGCCAGAGGTTAAGATAAGATCAACACATAAAATTTAGGTAAGATAGTCCAGAGAAACAAAAAACAACACCATGGTTATGCACACAAGGCAACAGATAGAGAAGGCCACATCCCAAAAGCACATACACAGAAATAACAAGCAGATCCCAGTTTCATTTAAAGGTGGAAGATGTGGTTGAGCTGACACATACCAAAAGCACATACACAGAAATAGCAAGCAGATTCCAGTTTCATTTAAAGGTGGAAGGTGTGGTTGAGCTGACACATACCTGTGGAGGGACAGAGAAGAAATGTTCAGATGAGGCAGATCTTGAAGTGCAAATCACTTGCAGAAAGAATCACTAAATCAAGTGCGGTCATTGTACCGGTGGCTTATTCCCAGAGATGTGCGGACACAGAAAGAGGTTCATTCAGGATGCTTATTTCTGAAACCAAAAGAGGAGGGATGTATTTAGCACTATATTGGGGTAAATAGGAGCGGGATGGGTGTTATTAATGAAGTGGACATCAGTATCTTGAGGAACAAACTCTTAGCCATAGCTTCAGACAGTAAGCAGGGCTTTGTTACTCAGAGAGAGATTAATGACAGCCTTAATAGCATTTAACAAAGTCTTATAAATACCCAAGTAAAGTGGCTCAAGATTTTATCCACCATTTTAAGAAGCTGGTAGGGAGTGTGGTAGTACAGGGCAAAAATGTGTCATGGGCTCTGGCGTGCACGCAGGGACAGGCAGAATTATCAACCAACATCAAGCTGATTGTACAATCTCTGTATGAGGGGCAGTGGCCTTATGAGTTAGCATCACAGCTCATGCCGCTTACACACGAGCGGAATTTATAACACAGCTCACTCAGACATCATATCAGGTAGGGTTGGGATGCCTGGTCTGCACTCATCCATTCGGCTGTCCAAGTAAGTGTAGCTCCCATAAATCTACTCCTTGTACCTCTGTGATCTGTGTACTTTTTTCAAAACTATGGATACTAATTTGGGGCTTCTGCTTTACCCTCTTTTCTTTCCTTAATTTCCTGAACATCTACACTAGGTAGGTTGTCTGTGTTTTGGCACCATTTCTCCATCACCATATACTTCAGTACAACTAATTAGTCTTCTCCCCCCCTTTGGTGTGTCTTTTTGATCCCAGGTCCTTACCCTTCCGTACCCCAGCTTACACACAGATGCCGCACCTGGCTCCAGGGTGCGGCAATTTCCAGCGCAATTGGGGGCATTTTCCCTCTGGCATTTCTCCAATACAGCCTAGGGGATCTTTGACATAACCCTTGAGTGGATGTTGCTGGGGAGACACCCATGAAGCTGTTTTTAATTATATAGATACCTATGCACTATCAATGCATTGGAAGTAAGTGATTTCCACTCGTTGACTCCCTCTAGGGGTGTTGATACTTAGTACTAATCATTCTTCTTATTCTGCAACCCCTTAGATGTAATTTTCACTAAATGAACCCTGATGAAGGAAAATTTCTGAAACGCGTTGGTTCAGTGAGATTTATGCATTTTCATTGATGGTCCTTTTTCAATACATTGTATTCATATTTGTATCCGTATTTATGCTCATTTTGATACATGTGATTGCTGTATGTTTTTGTCTTTGATTTGTATTTTTGCTATGTAATAAAATTACTTTTTATATTGTACTATTTGTGTGGTAGTGCCTTCAAAATCCCACCCTAGGGGAATCCTTGCTTTTTTCTATGCATTTGGGATGTGGCACACCCATGGAATCTACTCCCTGTCAGATCCTTTTTCTATTGTCACTGTAAACACCAACTTAATACAAAAACTGGTATTGAGCATTGAAAGAAGCCACACATTGTTGAGTATAAAACCTTTTAGCCCGTGCACATTCACATGTGCGTTGTAAAACATTTTTGGGTAAAAAAACAACATCTTGGTTTTATAAAGTTTCACCTTGAATATTTTTTTTTAGTACATAAACAGACATGTTTCAAAACATAACATACACAACTCAGGACCTTAAAAAGTTCAACATTAAAAAACTGAAGGCAATATCAGACATTATAGTGTCAAAAATGTGTTGATATTGCCTTCATCAGATGGGGTGATGTCCAGGGCCATCTTAAGAGCAATTTTAGGCCACTGGGGCCCTGTCTACACTACACTATATCCACTGACCACTACACTACACACCACACCACACTGACCACTACACTACACACCACATTAACCTACCTGTTTCTATACAGACCACTACACTACACACTGACCACTACACACCACACAGACCACTACATTACACACTGACTACAATACACCACACCACCCTACCTGATTTCTATACTGACCACTACTACACAAACTATACACTACCCACAGACCACTACACAATACACTACATACTGACCGCTACACAATACTCTACCCACAGACCAATACACCACACACACACACACACACAATACACTACACTCAATAGACTACACACAACACATTACACTATACACTGACTTTATGGCTGCTCCCTTTCCCCAGACCATATCTACTCCCCCCGGGCCAGCAACAAAACTCACGAGTGAGTCTCTTACCTTTTTTTCTTTCATTATCTGCTCTGCCTCTGCGCCACCGCCTGTCACACTGCCTGCCCCGGCAGGGACATGATTGGTGACCCAGAGAGGAGGAGAAGACGACATCAGGCACAGACTGCATGCCCCAGCGGGGACATGATCGGTGACCCGAAGAGGAGGAGGAGAGGAGGAGAAGAAGACATCGGGCACAGGCTGCATGCCCCAGCGGGGACATGATCAGTGACCCGGAGAGGAGGAGGAGAAGACACATGACCCCTTTCACCCAATTACAGGGCGCCAGGGGCCGGCCTAAGACTGGACATGGTGGCCGGAGCGCGGGGTCACAGAAAATTGGAGCGAGGGTGACACATAGATGTTTGGCTGGGGTCGCTGGGCAGGTGGGGCCAGGCAACTGCCCAGTGTGCCCAATGGAAAAGATGGCCCTGGTGATGTCACCCCTGTAAAAGCCAAACTTTGAAGATGCACACAAATTGGGAGTCAAACGGGGGATTTCCCTCCTGGTCCCATGCATAATGTCAACATGTGCTATCTCCCATCATGGGGGATCAATGGACGTGTTTTGGGGGTGCAACCACTTCCTCTCACCTACTTGAGTTACGAGGAAGGGGTTGCACCCACAAAACGCATACATTGATATCCCCTGATGGCAGATAGCACATGTTGACACACTGTGTGCATCTTCAAAATTTGGCTTTTAAAATGCGTCAAAAAATAGAAAAAAATGGTCCCCAAAAATAGAAAATGGTGTCATTTTGTTATTTAGATTCTTCCTAGTACAATCATGTTCTTCAGTTTTTGTTATATGTCATTTGTTTTTTGCTTTATGGTGTCTAAATCCTGACTACAAAACATTATGTCCTGGATTAGCCTTTGTGCACTGTCACTGGTGAAATGAGATTGTTCTTCCACAACATGCACATCACCTAAAAAGAAAAAATACACACCATGTATTATAAATATGCAGGCATACATCTATTACCTGAATCTGTGGTCTCAGACACTCACCTCTCCTTCCTCCACATCCTCTGGTTGTGGTGTCCTCTGTTCCCCTTCTTTTGTTTTTTCTCCCCTATGAGAATGAAACAAAAGGTATACTTAGCACTCCGATATTTGAGACCAGAAATAGGAATATGAAACATTGTTTGGAAGTGGGGTACAATTGTCTGGTTTGTCAGAGTTCCAAGCTAAAGACATGATTTTTTCCATTACCAAAGCTGGAATACTTACCTTTTTTGGACAAGTTTCACACATGGAGACACCCCAAGTATCCACTGGAGTACCTGTGTGAGATACCCTAAAAACTTTGTTCTTGTGTCCCACACTAGTGCTCCTGAGTCCATATGTGTTAACAGCTGCTGAGTGTCCTCTCCTTACATTACACTGAATCAAGTTTTCAATTGTTTCTAGTTTCAAACACATCTAGACATCAATGTCCTAAACTTCTTTTAATACAAATTAGCATGACCAAATGTAGTTAACCCTGTATCTGCCCAAAAGATCGTATTTAGTTGGCAAACGAACAATGTTTACTGCGACCGATTACTGTGCCCACGAACATGAAAGTAGCCATTTTAAACTGTACAACAGTAAAGAAAAGCACAAGGAGCAGCATGCAAGCAATAATAATACCAATAATAGGAACACACGACATGTACTTAATTTTTAGAAGCATTTTCTTGATCCTTCTGTACTGATCCTGCTCCCTCAATTTCAGGTCTGACCAGCGTTCCTCAATTGCTTCTTGAATCGTCGTACCCCAAAATTCCTGTGCAGACTCTTCATAACTTTAGACATGATCTTGGCCTTTCTCACATTTGGGTTTAGGTAAGATCCATACTTCCCGTCATAGTCGGCCCTCTTCAAGATGTCCACCATCTCCACCATCTCTACAAAGGCCATATTTGAGGCCTTAAATCTCTTGCGGGATCAGGATATTTCTGGCTCCGGGCTTTCCTCCTTGTTACTGCTATTATGCACCTGCTGTGTCTCTGCCATGTTCCTCTCCCACTGCGATGAAAGAGAAGGGGCGGGGAATATCCTAGAAAGAACGTCAGGGGCGGGCGACGTGCGTGGAGTTTCACGCATGCGCAGTGTATATGAAGCTAACACGCGTGTGTCGTATGTACGATCTGTGAGTGGAGGAAGTGCCGATCGTGAGAACGAAGGTAACATTTTAACTTGGGACATCAGTGGCCTATACTGATTCGAGATTGAGGCCTATATTGGGATAAGATTAGGAGAGTTTAGCCTGATATTAGTGTTTTTGTCTTGTGTTTTGTCTTGCAGCAAATATGAAACAATTCAAAGACCCGGAATCCATGGGCCAGTTCATAGACAGATGCAGGGATATGAGAAATTTGTGGGAGGTTAAAAACCCCTTATATCGAAATAAACCAGCTAGGAAGGCATTGCTGGAGAAACTGCTGCAATTTGTGAAGACGCAGGTCCCTGACGCAGACATCGAGTTTGTGGAGGAGAAAATTGGTAGCTTGAGAAGCACGTATAGGAAGGAGCTTAATAAGGTCCAGGCTTCCATGAAATCAGGAGCAGCAGCAAAGGATGTGTATGTACCCAGTCTGTGGTACTACAACAGGATGCGGTTTCTGGAAGACCAGATTGAAGCCAGGGAATCACTCACTACACTTCCATCCACCCTTCCCTCAACCCTTCACTCAACCCCAACTGAGGACTAACCTGGGCCTTCCATCCTGGAAGAAGTTGAGGAGCCCAGCTGGAGCCAGGTATAGTATTTTTGAACATATTTATTGTCCGAAAATGAGTGTTGTTAACTAGATGTTATTATTGATAACAAAGGAATGAACAAAAAGTGTTTGACATATCAATAGACAGTAGGGGCCAAAAATGATTGGGACAAGAATGAAAAATGCTGGGCTCAGAATGATAGTCTTTTCTATTTTTTAACATTCAATTTGCAACAGTCATGAGCTGAAAATTGTATGTGATTGATGAACCAAAAACTAAAACTATGTCCCTTTTTCATACAAAGGAAGACATCAACCAGGACGAGGCTCTGGAATGCGCAGACAGGAGGAGGCGGGGGTAAGTGTCAGCCAGGAGGTGGCCAGGCCCAGTAGCCTCACCCAATCCCAGGTGCTTCCCCTCAGCCTTACAACAAAAAGGGCCAGGAAGGGGAGTAACGTGGAGGAGGCAGCACTGGGGCTCATAAAGGACACTAATGCGGCCTAGAAAACACCCCCCAACGCTGAAGAGGCCTATGGCTGCTATGTAGCTGCAAAATTGCAGCAAATGGAGGAGGACCAACACCTCATGTGTGAGAATATTATTTTTCAGGCCCTTCAGAAGGGGTTGAGGGGCCAAATTAGTGAGAACATGCACTTATGTGCGCTCGACCATCCTCCTCGTCCTCCTCCTCCTGCCACAAGTCCACCTCCAGAGACACAGCCTCCAAGGAAGGCTGCAGGGAAGGCTGCAGGGAAGGCCTCAGGGAAGCGTGGAGGGATAGCTGCAAGGAAGACATGAAAGTGATGGCCTGGGTTCAGTCTGGTCTGATAGAAGACCAATAAGCCAAAGTTGTGGTCAAATGCCTGGATGGGCTGTGCTAGTTTTGGTTATGAAAGGTGTTATGCTTCCTCATTGATCCCATATACTGTACAGAAGTGCAGACTCGGTCTGTATATTTGGTGGTATCAATGGGCTTACTTACTGACTTTCCCTCTGTCGGAGGCATGACCATAATGTCCTCTGTAAGCCAGGTGAGTACGTGGTGGTGAACCAGAAATGTTGGGAAGATGCTTCACTCTGTGTTCTGGATGGGGAGAACATTGCTGGGAAGGAAACACCTGTGTATTATTTGAGACATAGAAGAGTTTGTTTCTTTGTCCTAAAGGATACCAATGTAACGTTAGTCATGAAACTAGGATGTTCTGTGAACCTAACTATAGCTAGAGGTGCATGGTATACCCTAGGCAATGTCTCTAAAATCCAGGCACAGGAGTGGAATTATGTGGTACCGCATATTGCCAATCTGTCTGTGGATGTCTACTATAACTGCCCTGTTAATCTGAGAGCCCTATATCTGGGTATGGAAAGGAAGATACAGGAATGGTTGACTGGGATAGGGATGAGAACCTTATAAGGATACTGCAGCAAGAGAGAGCTAATGTTACTATAGTCATCTACCATGATCAGAAGAAAAAAAGGAGGTAGTGCATCAACTAGAGAATGATGCTAGAGGGTATTGGTGGGAGGTAATATTCAGACATTCCAGTAAGGCCAACGATATTTTGAATTATTTGATACATTCCATTGTAGTATTACTCATCATTGCTGTAGTTTCGTTATTGGTTCAGTTTGGTATGTGTTGTTGGACCCGACATTTATATATGAAGGTCTCACATCTATCTATGCAAGTTGAGGGATGAATTGAAGGTAAGGTCTTTTTGTACAAGTTAGAGGCTTTGCTGCCAATTAAGAGTCCTGAAGTACCTCTGACATGCCAGAATTGCAGTAGAAAAGGCCATATTGAGCAAGCGTGCCTAATCCCTACCCGTATACACAATGAAGGGTTATAGGAGGTTGGGAGTGGGATGTTTAATTTGGTGGGTCGCATATACAGTATGTTCAAATAATAATAGCTGACTCGCAAGGTCTTTGTTAGTGAATATGGTGGAGAGCCAATGTTTTATTTGTAAGAATCAAAATAATTTGGAAGATGGGGCCTAATATTTTTTCCTAATTTCTGCCCAAGTATAGATGGTTTGGCCATTGAGAAAAGAATGAGAGCAAAGAAAATTATGGAGGTGCCATCAATGGAAGGCTCCAGGGGACTCCAGTCACAGAGTAAACATTGGGTTACCAAGGAGGGGTGAGAGAGGTAAATGTGTCGAAAGAATTTGGCTAAAGTTTTTGATGGAGTCCCAAGTAGCAAAGGTACTGTATGTTCCATAAAAGGACTCATAGAGGTGGGTCGAGATTTAGGTGGGAGCCAAGGGAGTGAGTAAACAGCAACTTGTGAGCAACAGAAATCCTCCAGATCTACCCACAGGGGAGCCTGTCGGGAAACATATAGGGAGGTCAACGGGGCAATTTTCGCAGCTGCAGAGTATTTGCTGAAATTAGGGACTCCAAGACCACCCTAAACATTGTATGTCGGAAGAACCAAGGTTTCTTATTAGACCATATGAAACAAGATATGTAATTCTGAAAGGATTTCAACAAGTATGATGGGATCGGGACTGGGATAGTGCGGAACAAGTATAGTAGTTTTGGCAGTATGGTCATTTTGATAGTGTTGATCTTCCCTATCCAAGAAAGGTGGTGGTGAGACCAGCTAGAGAGGAGGGCTTTTAGTTTACGGAAAAGGGGATATGGTTGGCAGCATTTAGGGCCTGGTAAGAACATGTGAGATTAATTCCAAGGCAATTAAGGTGGGAGGAAGCCCATATACTTTTAAAAGTTTGCTTCAAAGAGGTGACCTCCTCATCAGGAAGTGTGATTTTGCGAGCCATAGACTTGTTTTCATTAATGGTGAGACCTGAGATATGTTTGAAAATTGCTTAAGGGTAGAGAGTAAATTAGGCAGAGTGGTATGTGGTTGGGTTAGAGTTAAGAGTAGGTTGTGGGCAAACAGGCTCATTTTGTACAAATTAGGTCCCAAATCAATGCCTTGGATATTAGGGTTAGATCTTATGAGGCACGCCAGTGGCTCCAACACTAAAATGAACAGGGTTGGAGAAAGCAGACAACCCTGGCGGGTGCCTCTATGGATCTGCAGAGGTGCTAGGAAAGATAACGCACAGTAGCCCAAGGGTTATGATATAGTACTTTCAGCCAGGATAGAAAGTGAGGTGGAAAGCCCCATTTGCTTAAAGCGTAATATAAGTACTCCTATGAAAGAAAAATGATTTGTGGGAAATTAGTGTATCAAACTGCCAACATCCTAAATATACATGAGGAAAACATGCATCAAAATGCGAATGGGGCAGTCCCCTTGGACTTTTAGGGCAGAAAATTCTTCCTTAAAAGTACAAGGGGGCTGCCCTATTTGCATTTTGATGCATGTTTTCCTCATGTAGTCCTATGAAAGAAAATCGAAGGCCTTATGGATGTCAAGACTAAGTACCATGCCAGGGATGTGTTTTTGGTGCATCAGGTGGATCAGATGAATGACTTTATAGCAAAGGGGAACGAAACCCACCTGGTCCTTGTGGATCAAAGTGTGTAAAAATGTATTGATTCTGGTTGCCAGGATCTTAGATAATATTTCAATATCCACATTTAATAATAAAATGAGGTGGTAGTTGTGTGGATCTAGCGAATCTCTACAGGGTTTTGGAAGCATTACGATGTGTGCATAGAGGGAGGAGGGATGGAGATCCGAACATGTGCACAAGGTGATAAAGAGATTGAGCAGATGTGGTGCGAGGAAGTCCAGGAACTTTTTGTAGTACGATGCTGAGAAGCCATCAGGACCTGGTGTTTTCTGTGTTTTGAGGGATCTGATCGCCCCAAGTACTTCTGGGATGGTGATCTCGGCCTCTACAGTGTCCAGCATCTTTTGAGAGAGGGAAGGGAGTGTTATGTTTTGAAATAGGGTTTCTGCCAGGTCTGTACGGAACAGGCCTGAGGGTTGGTAGAATGTAGATAAGGTAGAAGTAAGTTTGTCCACGATTGTGGAAGGGTTGGCAGTGATAACATTATTCTACTGGCATAATTTAATGGGTTTGGTTTGCCACACATAAGCATTAAGTAAATTTGCCAACATTGGCCCTGGCTTATTGGCGCAAGCATAGCATTTTTGCCTACACCATTTCAACTGTTTCTCGGCCCTATCATTGAGGAGGAGGTTAAGTTTGGTTCGCATCATGTTTATTTGTTTCCGTAGTGATGTGGATGGTAACGCCTTGAATTGTGTTTCCAATTGCGTGAGTGACTTGATTTTAGCTTCCCTCTCTTTTTTTCTTGCGGGAAGTGAGTTGGATTAGAGTCCCTCTGATGGTAACTTTGTGAGCTTCCCACAGGGTCATAGGAGAGGAGGCAGAAGCTGCATTTTCAGTAAAATAGTTAGAGAGGAAGGATCGAATCGCCTCAGTTGTGTCCCTAAAGGATAATATGGAGTCATTCAAACGCCATGTCTAACACCTGAGATAAATGATTTGAAACCTTTCTGTTTTCATTACAAATATTATTTAAGCCCCACTAACATCATTACTAGGTCTTTGTGCGTCTCTATGCAATTCAGACAGATCATGGCTGGTAGGAGAGGAAAACAGAAATTTGTGGTAAGAAAGAAATTAAATCTAATGAATCAAAGGATCTGATTTGCTGCAGCTTCTAATTCACACTCTGAAAAGCTAACAGTGAAATCAGATTAAGCTCTTTCAGAACAGAAGAGCCTGTACAACTTTAGAAGAGGCTGAGTTCAGATTTAAAGGCTTTGTGCCAGCAAAACATAAAGACTCTCTCAGTAGTTCCCTAAGGGTTAACTTTATTGCCACTCATCAGGTACCATTGTTAAACTGTTCACATATATTTGGGAAAAGTAGGGAAGCGGCGCAAAATTGTGTTCAAATTAAGAAAAGCTGCAAATACAAAAATAGTGTTACTTAACTATACCACCAAAGAAATAGTCATATAAATAAATAATTACAGAGATTAATTGTGCAAGTACTACAATTCAATAATTTAAACAAATAATGTCTATAAAAAAGTCCAAAAAATAGTCCCCAAGACCATGTTAAATCCCCTTAAATGTGCAAAATAAAAATAAATATACACTATATTACCAAAAGTATTGGGGCGCCTGCCTTTACACACACACATGAAATTTAATGGCATCCCAGTCTTATGCTGGATTCACACCTATGCATTTTTAGTGCTTTTTGTATTTTGCAGATTTGTACTACAGAACATGTTCCATAGGAAACCATGTTAGATGGACTGTAGTGCAAATCTGCAAAATGCAAAAAGCACTAAAAATACATAAGTGTGAATCAGGCCTTAGTCCTTAGGATTCGATATTGAGTTGGACCACCCTTTGCAGATATAACAGCTTCAAAGGGTATGTAGGAATCTTTGACCATTCTTCCAGAAGCGCATTTGTGAGGTCAGGCACTGATGTTGGATGAGAAGGCCTGGCTCTAATGTATCCCAAAGCTATTTTATCGGGTTGAGGACAGGACTCTCTGCAGGCCAGTCAAGTTCCTCCACCCCAAACTCACTCATCCACGTCTTTATGGACCTTGCTTTGTACACTGGTGCGCAGTCATGTTGGAATAGGAAGGGGCCATCCCCAAACTGTTCTCACAAATTTGGGAGCATGAAATTGTCCAAAATGTCTTGGTATGCTGACGCCTTAAGAGTTCTCTTTAGTCCAACTAAGGAGCCAAGCCCAACCCCTGAAAAACAACCCCACACCATAATCCCCCCTCCACCACATGACTTGGAGGGGTGGCCCAATACTTTGGGCAATATAGTGTGGGTGTGCAAGTTTGGGGTGAAGGAACTTGACTGGCCTACACAGAGTCCTGACTTCAACCCGATAGAACACCTTTGGGATGAATTAGAGCAGAGACTGTGAGCCAGGCCTTCTCATCCAACATCAGTGCCTGACCTCACAAATGTGCTTCTGGAAGAATGGTCAAGCATTCCCCTGATGTGTCCTTTTTGAGACAGAGAAAGGGACTGAGGACAGCAGCCAGGCAGCAGGGGAAATCTGCATAGTCCAGGATGAATGGAGTGTGCCCAGGCACACCTGACAACCCATGTGCGCACACCTATGATCACACTCTGTATACACTGCCTATCTACCCTTACCACCTCTTTCCCTAGAATTGTGATCATCATACAGAAGCAGATAGAGAGCTGCCTAGGATTCCTCTAAGCAAGTTGCCTGTGCTTGGTTTTCATCCTTCAAACTTTGTATGCCTTTCACATGAGGTCTCCTGCATGTCAAATTATCACAAAGTGCAATACTAGATAATAATATTAGGTGTCCAGGCACAGAACAAAAAGGAAGCACTGTTCCTATGCAGATTCTGAGGGTCAATTTACTAAAAATTAAATAACGGCAAATAAAATGTGGTAAAATAACGCATGCGGTAAATCAGTTGTGAAAGTTCAATTCACTAAGAATTTAGCGTTAAATAACGAATGCGGTATTTTTTTGATTGTTCGGTAACTATATTTTCTCATGCGGTAATTTATCGCATGAGTACACAGGACAGGAAGTTTCCTCCCACTCCACAGGCTACACAGTGGCTCATACTGTGAAGGTGAAATACCTCCTTGTGGGGTGAATAATAGCAGTGAGTACGTTTCTTATGGGGCACTGTTTTCCAAGAAGCACAGAACAATTTGAAGGAGCACATTGTCACTTTATGGGACTTTTTTATACACCAGGGTTTAAAGTGGTTGTAAACCCTTTACAACCACTTTAACCTACAGGTAAGCCTAGATTAAGGCTTACCTGTAGGTGCTTGAAATATCTCCCAGACCTGCACGGTCTAAGAGATATTTGCAAGTCGCTGTAGGGCGATTTGTTCTGCGCATGCGCTGGAGTTAGAAAGGGTATGCTGTGCCGTTTCTAGCTCGGGTCATACCGTTAAAGGCGGCTCCCACGCACATGCACCTGAGTGACATCACGTGCCGTCACGTGACTCCGGCCAGTCACAGAGCCGGAGTTCGCGGCCCCGAAGGAAGAGGGGTGAAGAATGGACGCTCGCTACTAGCGAGGAAGACGGGGACATTGTGGGCTTCTCCTGCAGGTAAGTGTCACATAATGGGCTACCATGCAATGCATAGTAGCCCATTATGCTTTACCTTTGCTGGCAAACAAAGAGGAGGTAACACCCATCAGGGTTTACTTCCTCTTTAAGGACGGTATATGCATATTTCTGAACCCAGTTTCACAGCAACGATATACACCAGTCATATATGTTGGATTTTTTTGCACAGAAATGTCACTTTGAATTTTGTTTATTTTATTTTATTTTTGTTTGAACATAACAATATGTATTATATATAAGTGGCTACGAAGTTTACACAGTAGGATTTTTTTGTGTATTTTTTGTGAATATACAAATATTTATATTCACATTTCTTCTAGATTTACCTTAGGGTGAATTTATTGATAGAGGCTGCAGCTCCTCATTTTTCATTTTCAGCATAAGCGCAGGGGTCTAATAATCTTTTGCTGGTGAAATAGTGTCAACTTTCTGTGGGTCCTCTGTAGGTGGAATTAGACCCCTCTCCGAAGCCGGGTTCACACTATTGCGAATTGGATGTGAGATCCACACATCCAATTTGCAATAGCAGGAAATTGTGACTGGCTCTCTAAGGAGCCGGTTCACATATCTCCAAAGCGGGTCCAGTGCGAATTTGCACAGGAGCACTGTGTGTCTTTTGGTCCGTTTCAGGTCCGAATTCAGCCCAAAATTCGGGCTGAAATCGGACCTGAAATGGTGAACCAGGACGCACAGAACCCCTGCTGTGAGCCGCATCGGCATTACATGTGAACCGAGCCTGAGGGCAGTATTGTAACCCTTTCTGTGGGTGGAATCAGGCCCCTTTCTGTGGGTCTTCTGTGGGTTGAATTAGGCTCCTGTGGGTGGAATGCCCCTTTCTGAGGGTTTGAATAGTCTCCTCATTATGGTACTGCATTGGTTACCATCACCAAAGGGGTGGTGTTAAATATCGCGCCTTTTTTTAGTTTCTGTTTCGTTTGTGAATTGAACTGAACAGATAACCTCATGACTTTTTACGATATTTACCGACAAATTCTCTTTTTTTTTGTTGTTTACCGCAAAATCTTTATTGTTTTTTTTTATTTACCGCATGCGATCATTTATGCAAATGAGTAACATGATACCCTTACTGCATGGTGTAAAGCATAGTGAATTGTCCCCTATGTATCCTTTTACAACAGTGTCAGAGATTTAAATAAAAGCTGATAAAGCTGCTAATTTTCCACCTCTGATTGCTGAGTGGCATCATTAATTTAAAAAGAAAAAAAATCTTTAATTGTTTCGATTTGTTCTACAACACTGTGATCTAATAATAATGTGCTCTTTGATGATCTGCATAAACTATGTGTCCTAATGATACAAAGTAATTAGCTCTGATCAATACATCTGTAGAAGGGTCAGGACACAAATATCCTCAAACTGAAATGCCAATACTCATTAACACGCAGGATAATTTGTAACCACTGCAAGAGCACTTACCAAGGCAATTCATACATAATAGTCTAGAAATATGAAAAGTGTTTCAATATAGCTGGAAAATGTTTCAGAATGAAGATTTCAACAATATATGCCAGTCCCTTCATTTTGTAAATGAGGGTATTATCTCCAAGAAATGCATAGAAATCAAAATTGTCTGAAAATTACAACTGTAATTGCGTATAAGTAACGCGTTGTTGCAAAGACCCCTTCCAAATGCAAATACTTGTTGACACCTTCTGCTACAAATGCTCCCCCTGTGCACTTTTCACCCTGTGGTAAAGCAAACCTCATTTTATGTAAAGGACCTTGCATTTATGACGAGGTCAAGTAAAAACAAGGTTAAAAGCACTCACATTGTGTAAATATATCAGCACATAAAATGACTGCTTATATCCAGTTTCACAGATGCTCATTGCTAGCATGATGATGTCATCACTGTGAAGCCTCCGCCCCTTTTATGTGTAGCATCCAACCCCGGACTTTTTCAGAAAGATCTTTTTTAATCAAAGTGGATGGTGGTGCATGGGTTGAATTTGTGTTATTTTTACTATGGGGGTTACTTATTACCAAAATAAGGGCTCATATACACGGTCATTGTTTTTCTGAAAATAATGCATTTCAAAAGCAGCTCAGCAAATTTCTATGACCTCAGTGGAGTAGTGTAGATGGCAGTGCAGTGGCTGCTTTAGACCTACCTTGTGCTGTTTCTTTGTATGCAGCATGTCTGAGTTCTTTATATTTGAACTGCAAACGAAAAAGGTCAAACAAAGCCTTTTCCTGTCAAATTCTGCATTTTCTTTTCCAACTAATGCATTTAGGCAGCGCTGTTCACCAATGTAAATTACTACCTTTGAAAAGAACACTATCTACATGAACCCTTAATTTTTCCTAGGCTGTTATGTTACATATAAAGGCATATCCAGATGAAATGAAAGTAATTGTGCTTTGATACATATTGCCTTTACTCATTTATTAGGCTATAACTAAAATTGAATTTTGAAAATATTTTTATTTTCTTAGGTACCTATAAAATAGAGTATATTATTTTTTCAGATTTACCATAACCAACAAGCAAGTAAAGCTCTCAAGTCTGCTGAAAAGTATACCAGCAACAGGAATACTGCACAATGAAATGCAAAATAATATTCTTCCTTTTAAAAATAGCTAGCAGGACCAAACTCTACTCTGACATGTTTTGTGCTAGCCACAGCAATTTTGGAAAGAAATAATATTATTAGCATTTTGGTGTGTGATATTCCTGTTTGCCAGACCACAGCTAATTGGAGTAGGGCATTGGACAGCCAGTAGGATTCTTTCTTCCACAATCAAGAGTTGGCAGAGCACTTACAGAAACTACCCTCTACCTTACTGTGTTGTGTTAATTGCCTAGAACAAGTAATGAAACAGATTTCTAGAATGGCTTTCATTTTTATACATACAGTATTCGCAGGATCTTATGGTTAAAAGCCTCGACAGCTGATGCTGCTTGCAAATGTCACTTCACATGTATGCACTTTGAAGGAGAATGTCTATTTGATAAGACACCTTGCAAATTCATCAATGTCACAGGAGGAAACATACTTTATACACTACAGAAGGTTCCTAAATCCCCTTCCTTGGGGGCTTGGACACCTTGGACAGGTGATCTTTTTTTTTTTTTTTTAATCGCTTCCCACCCGCTGTATGGACAAATGACAGCAGAGTGGGACAGCTCTTGTTCTTGGACGACATCATATGACGGCGCCCAGTTTAGCCGCGTACGCGCACCCGCAGTGGCACGCAGAGTGGCGATCGCGGACGCGACATGTCCCTGGGATGCTGCGCGACCCAATCTGGGCAAAGGGCCATGGCCTCGGCTCTCTACTCATGTGATCAGCTGTGTCCAATTACAGCCAGTCACATTTAAACAAGGAGATGCCGTTTATCTGCTCTCCTCACCTCTCACTGACAGAGTGTGAGGTGAGGAGATCTGATCAGCGGCATCTCCCCACAGGGGGGATGTGTATAGGTAATCAGAGCACTGATCATCAGTACCCCCATTACAATTCAGCTCTAAAAGTGTCTATCAATGATGCCACTCTGTGCCCATCAGTGCCACCACTCTGTGCCTGTCAGTGACACCAGTATGTACCCATCAGTGAGGCCAATCAGTGCTGTCTTTCAGTGCCCATTAGTGCCGCATATCAGTGCTTATCAGTTTTGCCCATCCGTGCCACCTATCAGTGTCCAAAAGTGCCACCTATCAGTGTCCATCAGTACCACCTATCAATGCCCATTAGTGCCGCCTATTAGTGCTGCATATCAGTGCCACCTATCAGTGCCCATCAGTGCTGCATATTGGTGCCTCCTCATTAGTGCCACCCCATCAGTGCCACCTCATCAGTGCCCATTGGTGCTGCCTCATCAGTGCCCATTAGTGCAGTCTCTCAGTGCCCATCAGTTCCGCCCATCTGTGCCACCAATCAGTGCCCATAAGTTCTGCCCATCAGTGCCTATCAGTGCTGCATATCAGTGCTACCTATCAGTGCTGCATATTAGTGCCTCCTCATCAGTACCACCATATCAGTGCCCATCAGTGCTACCTCATCAGTGCCCATCAGTGCAGCCTCTCAGTGCCCATCAGTGAAGGAGAAAAATTACTTACTTACAAAATTTTCTGACAGAAAGTAAGAAAAACTTTTTTTTTTCAAAATTTTTGGTGTTTTTTTAGCAAAACATAAAAAACCCAGCAGTAATTAAATACCACCAGAAGAAAGCTCTATTTGTGGGAAGAAAAATTATATAAAATTAATTTGGGTACAGCGTTGCATGACCGCGCAATTGTCATTCAAAGTGCGACAGCCCTGAAAATTGGCCTGGGCAGGAAGGGGGTGAAAGTGCCCAGTGTTGAGGGGGTTAAGTCAGCAGCTATAGTATTTATAACTGCTTACTTTTATTTTATTTATTTTTAGACTGAAGAACTGCTTTCAGAAAAAGCTGTATGTTTCACTATGTTATTAGAATACTGGTTTCTGAATGGGAGTGCCTGTGTTCAATATAATCTGCTGATGCACTTTCAGACCTCATATGAGGAAAGGTGCAGTGTCTGCACCTATTTAGAAGTATTAAATCCTCAAGCTTAATACACACTGCAAGTTTTTTTCCGTTCAACCCAGCGGGTCGAACTGACAGCTCAGGTCGGAACAGCTGTACTAACAATCTGATGTTAGTACAGCAATCTCCCCTACTGTGTTATTGTGTTCTGACAGGGGGGTGCCCCCCCCCCCCCCCCCCGCCAGAACACTCTGGTCAGCGCTCTCACCCATTGGCCGAGAATGCTGATCAGGAGACCTTTTTCAGTCATGCCACTTTGACAGAAGCCGGCTGAACGGCTGCAGTACACACAGGCTGAATGTCGGCTGGTTTCTGCTGAAACAGCCGCTGCCGCCAGACGTTCGACGTGTGTATGGGGCTTAAGGATGTTTCTCACCGAAAAATATAAAATAAAAGTCCTAATGCAGAGGATGCCTAAAATTTTACTTATAGTGTAGACTTCTAGGAAAATCAGTGTGCTAATCACACAAACGGGAAATTACATTTCTGGGGAACTTCTGTACACCAACTGTGTAAAGAAGGCATCCAGGTTACCATATTGCATTGAATTTTACAGAAAAACTGTCTGCAGATTAAAAAGGAAAGGTAACGTTTTAATAACATTAAATTAGAATATGGCTTGTGTAGCAATTGTATACTCAATACTTTTATTTTTTTGCTATTTTTTTCAAAAAAGTGGAGTTAATATTAAATGTCTTTGACTGTAATTCTGCTATTTAGGCATTCATGAGAATAAAACCTACAACTGAGCAGTGAGTCTTTTTAGTATTTATTGCTAAAGAACTTTAACAGGAGAGGGGTTTAAGGTCTCAGGATACTTCAAAATGATCAATAGCAAAAATTGGAGGACAAACTTCTAATATTTGAATAATATCTTTTCTGGAGGTAGCAGGGAATGGCCAGTATATCTAGGACCATACTGCAGCAGTCCATAAAGCAACACCTGGCACTTAGTTCCCTCCTGGAGCTCACACAACTAACAGTCCACATCAAAGTCTTTACTCACAGTGTTCCAGGAGCTGTCTGCCCACCCAGCAGCCACAGGTAGATCCTCAGTTTGGGAGATAACAAGCACCTGCTCCAGGCCCAGGACTTCAGTGCAATGCCCTCCAGGAAATGTAATCCTCTGGCAATCTTCCCCAGGTTCTCAGCCTAGAAGCTGCTGAGGTCCAGACTGCAGTTTCCTGTCTCTCTTGCTATCTCCCAGGGGCAACAGCCCTCAGGAGCCTGGAACCCTCCTTGGAGAGGAAAGAACACTCTGCTCAAGCCTGTTTTTAAACTCCCCAGCCACCTTCTGGATGCCTCCTCCCAGGGATTGGTTTGTGCATGATAAAAATTCAACTGATCATTTGAATATCCCTACCCTATGCCTTGGAAACTTCTTTCAGAGGCAGGTGGAAGTAATCAAACTTGCAGCTCAGGAAACCCTGAACAGATCAACACAATCAATCACTGCTCCATTCACTGTAATGGAGCCAAAAAAACAAAATGTATCTAGCAGTATAACTAGAGGAGGGCGTGACACAAACTATAACAGATGTTCCCCCAACTTTTAGGAGTAAATGGGCCCCTTCATTGAGAAGAGGATTTTGGGGTGAACTTAATTTGAGATTTTGTGCTTCAAGTCTTGTGCTGAAGGGCTGAGTTTTGGTTTTGATGATGAAGCCTGAGGAGAATCATGGGAGCCCCCAAGGTAGGGGATTTAGGAAACTTCCATAGTGGATAGAGTACTTTTTCTCCTGTGACATTGTTGATAAAATTGTTAAGTGTCTTATCAAATAGACATTCTCCTTCAAAGGACATACATGAAGGGATATTTGCAAGCAACTTCAGCTGTCCAGGCTTTTAACTCTAAGATTCTGCACATATTTATAGAAATGAGAGCCATTCTAGAGATCTGTAACATGACTTGTTCTAGGCAATCAACACAAACGAGTAAGGTAGAGAGGGGGCAGTGTCTGCAAGTGCTCTGCCAAGGTTTGATTGTGGAAGACAGGATCCTGCTGGTTGTCCAATGCCCTATTCAATTAGTTGTGGCCTGACAAACAGAAATTGCACCAATAGCCAGTTGCAGAGATAGGCCTGCGATGTGAAAAAGAGACTTTAAAAGCAGATCAAATTTTCTGTCAGCAGAATATTCAAATAAAGGAACAATGAGATGTTTGTTTAGGACTGTGCTGGCAGGATGTACTACTGGAACAGGCCACTTTATAGTGAAATTTCCACTGGATAGAGATAGGCAATGATTTTCAGTGGGGTGAAAATCTTTTAAAGATTAACCCAATTGTCATGAGGCTTTTGCATACTGTACAGCAGAAGTGTGAAGTCATATCATCAGGTGTAAGGGAGGCTGTGGGTGAGAAATCTTCTGCGATTTTCTTTTACACTACCTCTGGGCCCTCTTCATTCCGCAGAATGTCTGCATCCTCTAGAGGAGGTATTTCACTTTCTGCAGCCAGAGGGTGGGCAGCAGCCTGGGTGTAGACCATTCTGTACCAAAGTCCTTGTGGCAAACTGGCAGTAGGAAGTGCCGGAATACCTTATAAGAGACTCTAGGCTGAAGTGGTGGTAAGAGTGTGACCTTTGGTGGGATGTAACACATACTCGGTCAAATGAGACTACGTTCTGAATTGTAGAATTTTACTACCAAGTTTGAAAAATTTAACACTGAACAAGTGAATAGTTTTCAAACATAATTCCCAGTTTCCTGACAGTTTACAAAGTAAAATGAATACTATTTAGGAAACCTGTACCTGTATTAACCTGTATTTAAAAAAACTGTATCCATCCAGTATAAAGTAAACTTGTCTTGTCTACTCAAGTCACTGGTCTCTGATCAGGGTTCTATTGTTAAATTAGAAGACATTGAGATGTTGATTAAAGAATATGAAATAAAATAAACTAGCAAAGCAAACAATTCCTCCAAAACATATAAGAGGTCCATCATTTTAAGACACTGGCAAAAAACTGAGATCTTATGGAGTGGGGTAGCGTTATAAGGGTTTGTCCAGGGCAGCAATCCAGCAAAGCTTGGCCAGTGTCCAATCACCTGAAGGTACCACTGCACTGTAAAATTAAGATATAAATGTTATGTTTTTGATAATTAATCTTGCCAATAAAACTGAACTGCAAGGATGTATAGTTCTAAGCAGCTAGTTCTAAGCAGCTAGTTTTATGATCAAAGCACCTTTATAGACCTTGATTGCCCTGTAGTGGCACTATAGTGTGATCAAGAACAATGAGCAAAACACTTCCGAGCTTGTTAATTAATTTGGTGAGGTTCAGTTTTTTTCAAGACCCCAAAATCAGCCAGAAAATTTTATGAGACCCCATGCATCGTATATTAAAAAGGGAAGTGGTCATCCAGAGTTTGATTTATGCGCAATACATTGTTAATGAGGGCCCATATTTAACCACTTCAGCCCCGGAAGGATTTGCCCCCTTAATGACCAGGCCTTTTTCTTGCGATACGGCACTGCATTGTTTTAACTGACAATTGCGCGGTCGTTCGACGTTGTACCCAAATAAAAGTGACGTCCTTTTTTACCCACAAATAGAGCTTTCTTTTGGTGGTATTTGATCACCTCTGCGGTTTTTATTTTTTGCGGTATAAACAAACAAAGAGCAACAATTTTGAAAAACAACAATATTTTTAACTTTTTGCTATAATTCATATCCAAAAAAATATATAAAAAAGCAAGTTCATCAGTTTATACCATATGTTTTTAATCTATAACGTGTCTATTGTATATGGATCACACGTGAAGAATAAAAAAGTGGCGCTCCCTGAAAAATCAATTTCACCCTTTAAAGTGACTAATTTACTCTACTAGTGAACACCTATTAAAGTGTAAATCATAATAACAATCAAAAATATAAAATTATAATTATACATATAGTGGACACCAAGTGAATACACTTACAGGATATAACACAGTGTCAATACTGCTCAAAATAACATTGCACAAAATTATTAATAGTATCAAAATGAAAAAATGTGAAATTCTTATATATCATTTAACATATATAAAAGTGATCCAGTGACAGAAAATAAAGTTGATCCAGTGGCAGGAAATAAAGTTAATTTAAAATCGTGCCAAAGAGTCCTCACAACCCCAAGTGTATAATCTTCTTTCAAAAACTTCCACCACACCTGAGTGTTCGGTGAGCCCACTCCCAGTGAAAATTCACTCACCAGCTCCAATTGCCCCCACTTGCGTGTAAGGCTATACAGCTCCAAATAGTGTGATAACATCAACCAGTTTATTAACATACACTTCAAACAACACTCCAATGGTTCAACTCACATTGTAAAATATATAAATAAGCACAGCAACTTCCACAGTAAACTGTATAAGCAGTATCCAACACAGCAACTTGAAAAAACCTCCTGGGGGTATACGGCCACGGCAGACACGAGATAAGCAGGCGTATGTAGTGATTCTCTCACCCTCTCCTCGCTTGCCCGACTGTAAGACCTGATCGCTTCCCAGGTGGGTTAACCTGCAGCACTTGTTCCTCTGTATGTCACTCGTACGCGATGTCCACCATTGCTCGGACATGCCCCGACATGTTTTGTCACACCTGTGACTTAATCATGGGATAGGCCGCTCTCACTGTCAGTCAATCCTTATATCCCCTCCCATCCGTGACTGATAGAAGGTGGTCCAATGCGCACACGCCCCACGTATACCTCGCGCCTGCGCATTAGTTGTGTCCCCATGAGCGCAAACCCCCGCTGCTTGGGACCGCTGCTCAATGGGTCCTGAAGCATCGGATTGCAATATTTAATTATCGATTATAAAAACACACTTCCCCAATGCTAGTTATCTTTCAATAACATGTAATTCTATGGTAAAAAGTACTTAGTTAATTGTTTCAAAATCTAAATACTGGACCCTGAAACATTAACCCCTTCATGTTGGTTGCTTTATACATGTTGCTCAGGTAAACCACAATATCGCATAGCATCGCATAGCAACCTGTTCCTCTCAATCCCCATCAAATTTACATAATGATCTCACACATTAATAAACAACACTCATTTAAAAAACACAAATTAATAGCAATCAATATTTATAATTACATAAAAGATGCTAAAATAAACGTAACAGTCGCACTTAATCTCAATAGAAGACAACTTAGAATGGCTGGAACTCAATAATCCTAATTACTATTAATTATTAAATTAAAATATTTATAAGTAGGTGGTTTCTCATTAATATATTCATGAGTGGGTAGTTTCTCATTAATATCTATTAATCATTCTATTTCTGTCTGGTTATTTGCTATATCCATCCTATCCCCCATGTATGTATGGTCCGATACAAGCTCCACTAGGATCATTCATTGGTATCTCTATGTATTCAAAGACATAAATGCCACTGGGGATTCTTCCCAACGATCACTGGTGGATGTTGGTTAGAGTTCCATCTTTGATTCTCCCCTCAATCTGAAGCTACATAAATCAAGCCTGCATTTTCAGGCTCGGATGTTTCCCTCTCCAATATACTGTATTCTACATTTGTCCTCAGTGAATCTCCATCTTCTGGTAACATATTCAGTGGGGGTTTATATCAACTCCTGTCTCACATTTCTCCCTTATAGTAATCCATAAAATCCTATATATGATAAACTCTATAGGGGTTCACACCCCATATACACATGTAATATCACTATCTCCTCCAGTACTGCCTACCCCACTCCTCAAAAAGGTAACAGCACTAAAATAGTGTTTTCTGGGCCTATCGTGTCTGTAAATAATTATCCTGTCTATAAGAAGTTCAAACCCTCCCACTATATAAAGTGACAGTGCTATGCTAAAACTCCTAAAATTATCTCATTCATCGGTAGGTGCTACGATATTCAAACTAAAATAATATTCAATAAACACTAAAAATGTGTGGACAATGTGACCGCCTCTGCCTCACATTAATCCGCGCCTTGAAATCACTCCGTAATCCAATGCAGCTGACTAAAGCAGCTACTTTAAAAAATTAGACATGTAATCACACAATAAGTCTAAAATCATAAACAACACGCCAAGTCTCTGATAATTATGCTTATTGAAGCAGCGCTAAGTGTCCGTTGTTGCAAAACACTATATATAGAGTAAATGTTGAAGAGACAGGAAAGTTCAAAAATAAAGTTGTGGTCTGTGGATATGAAGATGTGCGTAGAAATCCTTCCACCAGTGATGATCACCGCGTGAGGGGGTCACCCCCCGTGAGAATGCACTCACCACAATTTTAATAACCACAAGCCTTTAGGTAATGATCTTTGAAAACCTCTCCGTTTCCTTGGTTCAACCACCAGGTGGTGCAATACCCTCTCGGCAAATGTAACATAGGGAGGAAAATAAATGCTATATAGCGTAATATTGCTTATGAAAGTTTATTAAATAATACACAACATTACACTCCCCCCGTTTAAAATCTGCGTACCAGATGCAAAAGTATATTAGAGCATTGAAAAGTGCACTGTGCCTGTTAATTCGACCTCCGGGAGGAACGCCGGGATGCGCGCTGCAAAGCAGCTGGTCTCTTTTCGCTTCCTGGTTTCCTTCCGTGGAACGCACACGTCACTTCCGGTAGATTGCGACCCTGACGCGTTTCGTCACTTCCGGACGTCGTCTGAGGGCGCAATCTACCAATCGTAAGGCCGGCTTTAAATAACAGTAATGGATTTGAACAGCGAATAGAGGAGACGGATTTGCCGACCACTCCCACTTCATGGTCAATGCTCACAGAGCTGTCAGCAAAGGCGGGCTTTGACTCAATTACTTGTAATCCGCTGAAACCATTTTTTTGAAAAGACTGCCGACTTTGCTAGGAAAACTGTGACTAATATGTCTTGCTTTAAAATATCTCCTATAAATTACATACTTATAACACATATAGCGTTACTATGCATTTTTTTCTTGTGAATAAGGTGCAATAAAGAATATAGAAAATAATATAAAAATTATTAAAAATTCTATTAAATACTAGACATATATATATATTCTTGGTGGTGAGAATGAAATGTAATAAAATAAGTAATACAATAAAATAAAGGGCATCCTCTCTCGTATTATACCCGATATCATTACCATCTGCTGTCACCCGTCTAGGGTGCAAGTCCCCAACTTGAATACAAATGGGTGTGAGTAATTAAGGAGGGTAATAATAAATAAAATACGTTGAGTATAATCCCACTATGGAAAATAAGTTAAAAAATGGCTTTACATTCATTGCTAAGAATCAAAATTGCATCATTACACCTACTATTCAAAGATCAGAATAAAATCTAATTAAAATTGTATAAATTATTTAAATAGTAATAGATGTCCAAAAAATTAATAGATGTCTAAAAAATTAAGGATGATATAAATGTTAGGGATCAATTGTTGAATTTAATATAATATTTAAAATTTTGAAAAATTGTTGCACATATTAAACCGGGACTATATACGCCTGGACTTAAAAATTAAAAATTAACCAACTGTATGTTATGTGTCGCTAATAAAGCAATTTATATCTAGCTCTATGTTTAGGCCTCGGGGGGAAAGAACATCCACGGAGTATATCCACCGGGTTTCGTGTTTAGATAATTCACGAATACGATTGATACCTCTCCAGTGGGTTTGAAGATGCTCTATCCCCCAGAATTCAAGCCCCCTGGGATCCCTGTTATGTTTCAACCTGAAATGCAGAGACACATTATGGTCTTTATAACCATTTTTGATGTTGTTAATGTGCTCTGCAATTCTAATCCTCAACAACCTCTTGGTACGGCCTATATACATCAGGCCGCAGGGGCACTTTAGAGCGTAGACTACATAAGTGCTGTTACACGTGATAAATTGCTTTATATCAAAGGAGCGATTATTGACTGGAGATGAAAAATTACTAATACCCCTCAAAGGTCTGGTGACTTCTCTGCATGCTTTACACTTTCTGCACGCAAAAAATCCATTGCGGTCCCAGAACGTCTGTGGTTTTGAGGGGGGATCTAAGACTTTTTTAACTATTTTATCTCCAAAATTCATAGATTTCCTATAAATGAACTGAGGTACAGGTGGAAGGACATTTATCAATTTTTTTCTCTGCTGCCATGGAAGTTCTCCGTTATCTAAGTAGCAGACACATAGATGTAAATGCTTTGTTCACTTGCAATGAACCTACCACCACAGAGGTTAATTATAATGGAGCTTTGTCCGCATTGAGCCATACTTTAGAGAAACAAGTACGCACCTGGTGGGATATTTGTACTCTTGAGCAATACATCAAAGAGAAAATCATCATAAGAAGCCTAAGGTGGGATGTGGCCCCACAAGATGGGCTGGATGATTCAGGCTCAGCTCAGGAGTGGTTAGATTTCTTCAATGGAGTGGGCTTCAAACTACAGGAATTAGTGCTCCAAAGGAAGAAACGTAAAATGGCAAATATTGAATTAAAAATCACTGACCTACAACAACAATTAGAACCTATCAAAGACAGTCAGTTAATTATTGATTTTAACAATAGGGTCCAAAAAAGATTAGAAAAAGTAGATAAAGAAACACAAAAAAAGAAAATCAAAAAATATCATAGGGATCTAGAAGATTTTAAAATTAACTGTATGTATTCTTGGCAGTCAGCTCCCAGCCATAAAGGAGGTACGGGAGCACCTGTTCAGAGCTCACAGGTCCCTATGCAAGTACCTAATATCCCCATTCCCAATCCCGCGTCTACTAATTATCATGGTTATGAAAATGATTTTATAGAAGACATGGCATCCTCTCCAAGAACCTCTACTCCTAAGGTGTTTTCCACCCCTATACAGAGAAGGGGAGGAAAAGGAAGAGGTGTGAGGAAATACGGTAAACAAAGGGAAAACAATCGAAAAGACGATCAGCTACCGGGGTTGTCCAATATACCGGTACAAAATAGATTTCAGCCATTACAAGGGTACCAAACAAACTCAGAGTACTATGATGGTCAACCTCAAACCCGTCCTTTTTTAGGAAGAGGGAGGGGTTTCCAGCGGAGGGGCCGGGGGGGACATCCACACAAATGGAGGCCTCCCCCGTACCCTCAGACCACAAATCAGTACAGGAATCCACAACCCCCACCCCAGCACAGAGGCCCTCAATCTCGAAAGGTCCAACACAGAGGACCACAACCCTTGAATTACCTCCAAACACCTTATTGGAAGGAACAACAACCGCAAATGAACCACCCTCAGCAATCTGACATAGACAAAAACATTACAGAGGCTGTAGGGCAGGATCTAGAATCCAAAAAAAGAAGAAGATTGTCCGAGTAGGGGGCATTTTCAATTTGTCCAAAGTGGAATTAACACAGAAGGAAACTAATATTTTAAACTTGGGTCTCAAATGTGGTTTAAAAAAACCCATTAATAAGTTTGACGTCTTTATTGATGTTCACAAATATATTAGAAAATTGAACATCAAAAAATATTTCTTAGACTGCAATGTTCCTCCTAGCACCACTATTGCACACAAACCAAATGAAGTGATCAACAGTGGTTTAAAAAATAAGTCGCTGTTTAATCCTCTAAATAACCCAAATCATCAAGTGGAGGTCTTCAAAGGGCTGATCTTACGCGATTTGGAACGACTTAAACCAAAGAAAGATATAAACATGCGACATATTAGTGAAGGAATTTCCAGTTTGGAAAAAAGGAAAGACATTATTATAAGGCCAGCCGACAAGGGAGGAGGAGTGGTGATACTCCCAAAAGAGATGTATCATGGTCAGATTATCCAGATGTTGTCGGATCAAGAGACATACAAGCCCTTGGAGAAAGATCCAACTAAAGCTTATAAAGATCAACTAAAAACTCTGGTGGAGATGGGGTCAAAAAGCGGTGTTTTGAATGATAAAGAGAGGCGGTATCTAGTACCCTCAAGCAACCGTATACCCACATTATACACTTTGCCCAAGGTCCATAAAGACCCCAATAACCCCCCTGCAAGACCGATAGTAAACAGTATAGGATCGGTCTCGGCAAGAATGGGTCAGTATCTGGATTGCTTCCTGCAAAAGAGCGTAGTGAATACTCGCTCGTATTTGAGGGATACAAAAAGTTTCTTGAATTTTTTGCAGGCGGTTGATTTAACGGACAAACCACAAGTTCTATTGGTAACAGCCGACGTAGCATCACTGTATTCTATCATACAGCATGATGATGCTTTATTGGCATTAAATTGGGCCCTTTGCCAAAGAGATGATCTACCTTTTAAACAAAAAGTCTTCTTAAGAAACGCTCTCGATTATTGCCTCGGCCATAATTATTTTTGGTACGACAACAATTTTTATACACAACAGAGAGGCGTAGCGATGGGCGCTAAGTTTGCCCCGAGCATCGCAAACCTCTTTATGGCAGAGTGGGAAGACAAGACCATTTTTAAAGAACAACGTCCGGAACTAATTTTTTACAAACGTTTTATTGATGACCTATTTTTTATTTGGGCAGGATCTACAGAGTCACTAGAACAGTTTTTACAAGTTTTAAATTGTAATGAAAATAACATTAGATTGACTTCTAACTGGCACAATGAAATGATTAATTTTTTAGACGTCACTATATATAGAAGAAACGACAAATTAGAGACCAAGGTATTCTTCAAAAAAACCGATAGGAACAGCTATCTGCCTATCACCAGTGGTCACCACCCTCTATGGCTTAAAAACATTCCGAAAGGACAGCTCATGAGGGTGAGAAGAAACTGCTCCGAAGACACTGAATTCCATCAACAATCAAAAATCCTTGTAGAAAGGTTCAAGGCCAGAGGATACAAACCAGAGACGCTACAAAAAGTGGTAGATGAAGTGGCATCTGTATCTAGATCTGAGTGTCTACAAGAACCAAGCCAAGACAGGTTCTCTAAGAAAGGAGACGAACGAAATAACGAATGGGGATTTGTCTCACAATTTCATACCCAGTATAAAGAAGTTGAAGACATCTTTAGAGAACACTGGCACATCCTTCTAATGGACAGAAAATTGATAAATGTCCTTCCACCTGTACCTCAGTTCATTTATAGGAAATCTATGAATTTTGGAGATAAAATAGTTAAAAAAGTCTTAGATCCCCCCTCAAAACCACAGACGTTCTGGGACCGCAATGGATTTTTTGCGTGCAGAAAGTGTAAAGCATGCAGAGAAGTCACCAGACCTTTGAGGGGTATTAGTAATTTTTCATCTCCAGTCAATAATCGCTCCTTTGATATAAAGCAATTTATCACGTGTAACAGCACTTATGTAGTCTACACTCTAAAGTGCCCCTGCGGCCTGATGTATATAGGCCGTACCAAGAGGTTGTTGAGGATTAGAATTGCAGAGCACATTAACAACATCAAAAATGGTTATAAAGACCATAATGTGTCTCTGCATTTCAGGTTGAAACATAACAGGGATCCCAGGGGGCTTGAATTCTGGGGGATAGAGCATCTTCAAACCCACTGGAGAGGTATCAATCGTATTCGTGAATTATCTAAACACGAAACCCGGTGGATATACTCCGTGGATGTTCTTTCCCCCCGAGGCCTAAACATAGAGCTAGATATAAATTGCTTTATTAGCGACACATAACATACAGTTGGTTAATTTTTCATTTTTAAGTCCAGGCGTATATAGTCCCGGTTTAATATGTGCAACAATTTTTCAAAATTTTAAATATTATATTAAATTCAACAATTGATCCCTAACATTTATATCATCCTTAATTTTTTAGACATCTATTAATTTTTTGGACATCTATTACTATTTAAATAATTTATACAATTTTAATTAGATTTTATTCTGATCTTTGAATAGTAGGTGTAATGATGCAATTTTGATTCTTAGCAATGAATGTAAAGCCATTTTTTAACTTATTTTCCATAGTGGGATTATACTCAACGTATTTTATTTATTATTACCCTCCTTAATTACTCACACCCATTTGTATTCAAGTTGGGGACTTGCACCCTAGACGGGTGACAGCAGATGGTAATGATATCGGGTATAATACGAGAGAGGATGCCCTTTATTTTATTGTATTACTTATTTTATTACATTTCATTCTCACCACCAAGAATATATATATGTCTAGTATTTAATAGAATTTTTAATAATTTTTATATTATTTTCTATATTCTTTATTGCACCTTATTCACAAGAAAAAAATGCATAGTAACGCTATATGTGTTATAAGTATGTAATTTATAGGAGATATTTTAAAGCAAGACATATTAGTCACAGTTTTCCTAGCAAAGTCGGCAGTCTTTTCAAAAAAATGGTTTCAGCGGATTACAAGTAATTGAGTCAAAGCCCGCCTTTGCTGACAGCTCTGTGAGCATTGACCATGAAGTGGGAGTGGTCGGCAAATCCGTCTCCTCTATTCGCTGTTCAAATCCATTACTGTTATTTAAAGCCGGCCTTACGATTGGTAGATTGCGCCCTCAGACGACGTCCGGAAGTGACGAAACGCGTCAGGGTCGCAATCTACCGGAAGTGACGTGTGCGTTCCACGGAAGGAAACCAGGAAGCGAAAAGAGACCAGCTGCTTTGCAGCGCGCATCCCGGCGTTCCTCCCGGAGGTCGAATTAACAGGCACAGTGCACTTTTCAATGCTCTAATATACTTTTGCATCTGGTACGCAGATTTTAAACGGGGGGAGTGTAATGTTGTGTATTATTTAATAAACTTTCATAAGCAATATTACGCTATATAGCATTTATTTTCCTCCCTATGTTACATTTGCCGAGAGGGTATTGCACCACCTGGTGGTTGAACCAAGGAAACGGAGAGGTTTTCAAAGATCATTACCTAAAGGCTTGTGGTTATTAAAATTGTGGTGAGTGCATTCTCACGGGGGGTGACCCCCTCACGCGGTGATCATCACTGGTGGAAGGATTTCTACGCACATCTTCATATCCACAGACCACAACTTTATTTTTGAACTTTCCTGTCTCTTCAACATTTACTCTATATATAGTGTTTTGCAACAACGGACACTTAGCGCTGCTTCAATAAGCATAATTATCAGAGACTTGGCGTGTTGTTTATGATTTTAGACTTATTGTGTGATTACATGTCTAATTTTTTAAAGTAGCTGCTTTAGTCAGCTGCATTGGATTACGGAGTGATTTCAAGGCGCGGATTAATGTGAGGCAGAGGCGGTCACATTGTCCACACATTTTTAGTGTTTATTGAATATTATTTTAGTTTGAATATCGTAGCACCTACCGATGAATGAGATAATTTTAGGAGTTTTAGCATAGCACTGTCACTTTATATAGTGGGAGGGTTTGAACTTCTTATAGACAGGATAATTATTTACAGACACGATAGGCCCAGAAAACACTATTTTAGTGCTGTTACCTTTTTGAGGAGTGGGGTAGGCAGTACTGGAGGAGATAGTGATATTACATGTGTATATGGGGTGTGAACCTCTATAGAGTTTATCATATATAGGATTTTATGGATTACTATAAGGGAGAAATGTGAGACAGGAGTTGATATAAACCCCCACTGAATATGTTACCAGAAGATGGAGATTCACTGAGGACAAATGTAGAATACAGTATATTGGAGAGGGAAACATCCGAGCCTGAAAATGCAGGCTTGATTTATGTAGCTTCAGATTGAGGGGAGAATCAAAGATGGAACTCTAACCAACATCCACCAGTGATCGTTGGGAAGAATCCCCAGTGGCATCTATGTCTTTGAATACATAGAGATACCAATGAATGATCCTAGTGGAGCTTGTATCGGACCATACATACATGGGGGATAGGATGGATATAGCAAATAACCAGACAGAAATAGAATGATTAATAGATATTAATGAGAAACTACCCACTCATGAATATATTAATGAGAAACCACCTACTTATAAATATTTTAATTTAATAATTAATAGTAATTAGGATTATTGAATTCCAGCCATTCTAAGTTGTCTTCTATTGAGATTAAGTGCGACTGTTACGTTTATTTTAGCATCTTTTATGTAATTATAAATATTGATTGCTATTAATTTGTGTTTTTTAAATGAGTGTTGTTTATTAATGTGTGAGATCATTATGTAAATTTGATGGGGATTGAGAGGAACAGGTTGCTATGCGATGCTATGCGATATTGTGGTTTACCTGAGCAACATGTATAAAGCAACCAACATGAAGGGGTTAATGTTTCAGGGTCCAGTATTTCGATTTTGAAACAATTAACTAAGTACTTTTTACCATAGAATTACATGTTATTGAAAGATAACTAGCATTGGGGAAGTGTGTTTTTATAATCGATAATTAAATATTGCAATCCGATGCTTCAGGACCCATTGAGCAGCGGTCCCAAGCAGCGGGGGTTTGCGCTCATGGGGACACAACTAATGCGCAGGCGCGAGGTATACGTGGGGCGTGTGCGCATTGGACCACCTTCTATCAGTCACGGATGGGAGGGGATATAAGGATTGACTGACAGTGAGAGCGGCCTATCCCATGATTAAGTCACAAGTGTGACAAAACATGTCGGGGCATGTCCGAGCAATGGTGGACATCGCGTACGAGTGACATACAGAGGAACAAGTGCTGCAGGTTAACCCACCTGGGAGGCGATCGGGTCTTACAGTCGGGCAAGTGAGGAGAGGGTGAGAGAATCACTACATACGCCTGCTTATCTCGGGTCCGCCGTGACCGTATACCCCAAGGAGGTTTTTTCAAGTTGCTGTGTTGGATACTGCTTATACACTTTGCTGTGGAAGTTGCTGTGCTTATTTATATATTTTACAATGTGAGTTGAACCATTGGAGTGTTGTTTGAAGTGTGTGTTAATAAACTAGTTGACGTTATCACACTATTTTGAGCATTTTTTTTAATTCACATATGGAACGTGTCCTCGGATTGAGAAGTTGTTAGCTGAATCCTGGTGATTTGAATCTTTAAGCTGTATAGCCTTACAAGCAAGTGGGGGCAATTGGAGCTGGTAAGTGAATTTTCACTGGGAGTGGGCTCACCGAACACTCAGGTGTGGTGGAAGTTTTTGAAAGAAGATTATACACTTGGCCTTGTGAGGACTTTTTGGCACGATTTTATATGAACTTTATTTCCTGCCACTGGATCAACTTTATTTTCTGTCACTGGATCACTTTTATATATGTTAAATGATATATAAGAATTTCACATTTTTTCATTTTGATACTATTAATAATTTTGTGCAATGTTATTTTGAGCAGTATTGACACTGTGTTATATCCTGTAAGTGTATTCACTTGGTGTCCACTATATGTATAATAATAATTTTATATTTTTGATTGTTATTATGATGTACACTTTAATAGGTGTTCACTAGTAGAGTAAATTAGTCACTTTAAAGGGTGAAATTGATTTTTCAGGGAGCGCCACTTTTTTATTCTTCACGTGTGATCCATATACAATAGACACGTTATAGATTAAAAACGTATGGTATAGTAGATGTTTACAACATGGCAGCTGTAGTTAGATCTATATATCAACTTTTACTATTTTTTATTAAAGTTGATTTTTTTACTCCGAGGCGCAGTGGTGGGTATCTGGGTATAGAGTGGTGATTATACTTTGGAAACCATTCACTAGTATTCATCAGTTTAGGTCGATATATATTCTTCTAGATATTTTTGGTAAAAAAAAACGCAATAGGCGTATAGTGATTGGTTTGCGCAAAAGTTATCGCGTCTACAAACTACGGGATAGATTTAGAGACTTTTATTTTTTTATTGTTTCTGCTGGTTATGGTGGCGATCTGTGATTTTTATCGGGACTGAGACATTGCGGTGGACAAATCTGACCCCAAATGACACTTTAACGCTCACGCTACAATTTGACGCTATAAGAATGCACTGATCAATGTAAAAATGACACTGGCAGGGAAGGGGTTAACACTAGGGGGCGATCAAGGGGTTAACTGTGTTCCCTCAGCGTGTTCTAACTGTAGGGGGGATGAGCTGCCTGGGACATAACAGAGATCACTGTTCCCGATGACTGGGAACAATAGATCTCTGTCATGTCATCTGTTTACAATGGCAGATCCCCATTCTGCCTTTGTACTAGGTGATCCCAGGTCGCTGATGGACATCGAGTCCACTCGACCCGCGGGCACACTCCCGCAGCTTGCAGCGGGCATGAGAGCACGGCAGCGCGTGCCTGTGCGCAACTGCACCTGCGCGAGCCCATGTACAATGATGCCGTTTCGCACAAGGGAGCCAACCTGCTACAGTACAACTGTGGCTGACGGTCCTTAAGCAGTTAAAAAGTGTTCCTTTAATTTTTTTGAGAAGTGTATATAACTTTCATATAACAACGCACCAAAGTACTCAAGACAGTTCTTTGAACTGAGAATCCTTATAACAGTATCCATAAACTTGTTAAATAATTTCCACTATTGCAACAGATAACTATTATGCAATTCAGTTACTGTCCATACATATGTGAAATAGTTCCATACACCGTGTCTTTAAATATCAGTGAGAGCTGTGCACCACCACGTGTGGTAAAGGGAACCACTCTCCAGACTCAAATGACCATAAAGACCTCCTCTCCTTTTCTCCTACATGCATGTAGCAGAGCCCAACTGACTCCTAGCGATGGTATTACCGGTTCTTACACTAGAATGATTAAAAAATAAATGTGATTTTCTTAAAATAAAAACACAAATGCATTCATTGGCGATTTAGTTCTGGTTGGTGTTTTGCTTTAAAGGTAAGGCGAGACCATGGGCCACTTTCTGAGTTACCAAACTTTTTCAGGGATCCACTTTTAATGAAGACAGGTATAAAAAAATCTGCAATGTAGAGTTTAATGGTTGGTAAAACTTATTAAGAGAAACAAATGTATCCATTGTGTAATTACTTCAAACCTCTTACTATGAAAATCATCTTAATGCATTTATATCTGTAGCGGTGCAACCGTGGGGTTGCTGCGTGTTTCAACATCCACACATTTCACCCTGCTGGCCAGAGATCCATTTTGGCACACTTTCCCAGACAATTAACAGTCTCTTGCTTGTTTTGTTGTTTTTATTAGGGGATTCAACTTGGATGGGGAAAGGGGCATGAGATGCCCAAATGATGAATACTTCTCAATGAAATAAATGCTGGTTCAGTCTAAATTTGACAGTCTCTTCCTCTGCACATCTTCTATAGCACACTACTTGAGATCATTTGCTTCACTTCACTGTCCAAATTTAGGTTCCTGTCACCGTTAGCACATGACCAGGCCTCACTCTGAATAAGTCCTAACGTTTTCCTAGTAGCCCTTTACAGGCAGGGGTCTGCAGTCCCCTTTGTGGTAGCAACCGTTTTAGTTGAGAAAAATAGATGTGCTAACTGACATTTGGTGCACTACTAATCCAGCACGTTCCAATACAAATCCTGCCAGCCCCCGTGGCTGCAATGACTTGACTCCAAAACTACCTCACAGTCTCTCCCTCTGGCTCCACATCCAAATCCTGGCATGTCTCTCCCAGAGCTTCACACTGTGCTTCTCACTCACCGACCCAGCATGGATCCCTCCTGAATGACTTTCCTGGCAGTGCTCCCAACTGTCCTCTTCTTGCTCCTGTTTCAGGACACCTCTCAATGACCATGTAGAGAGAGGCTCCCTACCAGCACCCGAGCTCCAGGCCTGAGTTCACCCCACCCAGAAATGGGGTTTCCTCAAACCATAGCTGTCTAACACTCCTTCATTCAGTTCTTCCACCCAACAACTACTCCCACAACAGGCTAACCATGGATATATATAGGAGGCCTGCCTCTTGCCAATTCTAGTTGGGGATTGGTCAAGGCTCCCACATACACCCCATGTCACTCCAGCTCTCTGCCCTGCCTCTTTTCCAGAACCTTCTGAAAACCAGAGGAGGCGCCCAAGAGCTGAAGCACATCTCAGTCACCTGCTGCTACACTAAACCACTCCCCTGCCCCCAGATCAAAACAAACAGGCCTAGCTCACAGCATAGGCCTGCCTAAATTTTCCTGCGCTGACAGTACAAAACAAACCCACTACTCTTGCACCTACCTACATAAGGTAGAGGGTGCTACACTCACCCCCCACCAGAATTCATCTGGTCCCCAGATGTGAAAAAGAATAGAAAAAAATGGCTCCTAGGCCCAGGAGCAAGGGCACCCCATGAATTAGTTGGAGAGGGGAAGGGAAATAACTTGGACAGGGCTATAGTAAAAATAAATTACGTACAAAAAATAAATATGTACATTTTGTCACGTATATACACTGTACATTTCCAATATACAACCCTAACTACAGGTCAAGCTAGGCACTTGAAATACTTTTGAGCCAGAGCATTGCCCCCCGCAGGGAGAATGACTCTCAAATTTCTTGTCCTCTGGAGCGATGGAGATGGACAGCCGTCCCATCCCAGAAGATCCTAAAAGAAGACATAACTCATAACATCCTACACTTACATGCTACCTGTACACTGTACGTCACTACTGGAAGGGGGTTATGATCCTTCCAGCAGAGAAATCAAATCAACACCACCACATATATTTCCCGCTTGCTATTATTCTGTCAGAAGGGAACAACTTAACCCTAAAACAGAACAATAACAAACATATATGAACAATTTCTAACCAGTCTTTCCTTTGCTCCTGATAGGAGGGGCCCCTCCTTGGACAACAGGCTGCAAAGAGGTGGGCAGGAACAGTAAGTACACCCAAAGCATCCATGATCAACAGTCCTTCCATCAGGCACACTGGGTGGCAGGCAAAGGCTGTCCGTGCAAAAAGAAATGTCAAAGAGGAGAACCACTCACAACCCTGCCACTTCCTGCAGTCCTTGTGGCTGCTTCCATGGTGGCTGCATAGCACAGCAGACCTCCTCAGACATAGAAGTGGGGATCCGGCAACCTCCTCCTGCTATCCCCCTCCTCTCTGACAGAGACCGAGTGGCTCCTAGTAGGCCGACCCACCTTTACAACCAGGACTCGATCTCGATAGATGGCACGTCCCAGCTTCCATTCCCCCCGAATGTCCATAAACCGGGCCCAGGCATCACTCTCTGGCACCAGCAAAGGCTTTGGGACGTGCAGAAAATCCCAGACAATGTCCATTATCTGGGAGGGGACATATGGATAGTCCAGACCCCACTCCAGAGCAACCCTTCTCTGTATCTCCCTCTGGAAGTGGGAGAACCTGGGCAATTCTTTAGGCTTCCCCTTCCCTGGCAAGACACATGCAGCCTGGGACTTTACCATCCACTATGGTCTGGGTAGTGGAGGGTCGGCTTACAAAAAGTTTTCTGCAAGGGACAGGGGTCCATACTGTGGGCTGAGTACTTTCTCCTGCCTCTGACTGGGTCTCTGTGGGATGGGAACCTCCTGTCTCCCACTCCTCTTCAGAACTCTCCTCAGGTGATGACCATGCAAACAGTCCCTCCAAAGACCAAAACTTCTCCAGTATTCTGGGTGAACCTGTCAAGGTGATAACTGTAGGACGGGTAATTCTGCCAGTATTCCTCATGGTGGCGCCCTTCTGCCTATTAAAGCCTGCTGCTGGTGCATGCTGGATGCTGGATTATCATCAGCTTCCTGTGTTCCTTGTGCCTGTTGTGATACCTGCTTCCTGTTACTACTCGGCTTGCCTGACTGCTCCAGTGTTCCGCCTGCAATGACCCCGGCTTGAACCTGACTATTCTTCGGCTCCGCATCTGTACCTTGATCATCCTCCTGTGTTTGACCCCTGGCTCGGCTACCTTCTCTGTTCCTGATTATCCTGCTGTACCTTACCTTGGACTGATTCCTGTGCTGAATGACCATTGGCCTGGCTCTGACTCCGCTCCTGGTTGCTCCACGGCTCCATACCTGGAATACCTCCTTGCACGGTTGCCCTTCAACCTTACCAGCGCACCCCAGCAGCTCCCTGCTATCTGCTACTCAGCAACAGCGCTCTGGCAACCCGTGCACTTTTGGGCACCGTACTCCCTGTCTCACTCCCAGGGTTACGCTGCACTTAGCCGCAAGGGGCGCCCCCTCTGCAATCCGGCCTGACATCCAGGACTCTGACAGAATCCCAATCAATGACCCGACCCTCGTTTACCTCATCCAGCTCACCTGGAGGTACACCTCCCTCTAGTATGGGCTCCTTCCGGAGAGGCACAGCCAGGGACTTAGAGTAGGCTGGCTCTTTAGGAATGTCATGTGGCTCCTGCACACTGGCATGTGCAGTCGCCAGGGCACTGGCCAGGCCACAGGTCACAGCAGCGACCTCTTCACCACATATGCCCAGTATCTTTGCGGAGAAGTCGCCAGGCTGCAACACCTCTCCACCTTTGGTTGGTGTTCTCTGGCCCTCTCTGGCCTTCTGAGTGTCCCGCGGCTGCTGTGTACAAAGTCCTGATAGCAGGTTGACATTGTAATACCTTGACTCCTGCTGAACAGGTCCCAGCCTGGTTAGTGGCTCCCCACAATGACCGCACTGGCCCCAAGCAGTCACTCCCGCCGTTGGGATCTTGGGACAGAGTAGACACAGCCGCTCCACTCCTTCAATCACCATCAAAGGGGAGCCCTCCGCGAATCTCCAGCCGAATGCCATTGTCTCCAAGCACCCGCTCCTGCATGTCAGATAACCACTGCAATGTGGGCATCAGCCGATTACCCCTGCCATCTTCAGCTGCCTCGTGGTGTCTGCTGCTAGCTGGAACTTGTTGGCCTCCTCCAGGGCGTGGCTCCACCCTCCAACTCCCCGTCTTCTCTGTGCCGAGGACCTGATAAGTAGGCTCCATTTTGCACGCGCTGCGTTAACCCCTTGTGGGACAAGCTGGAGTTAGCAGGCATGCTGATGCTAGCAGGTTTGGCCCAGACATGTTGCTCAGCCGCGAACTGCGACACAGTAACTAGAGACTGATAGCAGGTTTATTGTCCAGTGGTTGCCTATAGCAACAATAAAGTCAACTACCAATGCCCTCCCGTAAAGTACTGACTTAAAATAGTCCCGCCCGCAGGCATCCCCAAACTGCTTCCTATCACCCGGGGTAACAGTAGATATTCTCACCCACTCTTTACTGTTGTCATGCAGGAGTTTGGAGTAAAGTTCAAGTTTGCTGAGCGTTGGACATATTTGTAATCCATGAGCGCGATCACCCGCCATGGTTGCCACAGGAGAGGGCACATATTCTACAGTCACTGAATTGCAAGATAGGTACAAGTGTCTGCCCCAGCACTGGTTGGGGTGACTGGGTAGTAGGAACAACAATAATGACAATCCTGGATTATTGCTATTGACAACAACACTTGTAAAGGCTGAATTGCAGGCAAACACACAGTCTTTTCCCTTAGTTAAATCCTCCATCCAATGGAACAAGCAAAGTCCCCCCTCTTCTGCATTGCTAGGGGCGGCGGCCAGCAGGTCAACCATGATGGCGGATCTCGGTGGGACCTCCAAACTGTAGCGATGCCCCCATGGCGTTGCTGTGTGTTTCAACATCCACACATTTCACCCTGCTGGTCAGACATCCATTTTGGCACTACTAATCCCAGCATGTCCAATGCAAATCCTGCCAGCCCCCCGTGGCTGCAACAATTTGATTCCAAAACAACGCCACAGTCTCTCCCTCTGGCTCCACATCCAAATCCTGGCATGTCTCTCCCAGAGCTTCACACTGTGCTTCTCACTCACTGACCCCGGCATGGATCCCTCCTGAATGACTTTCCTGGCAATGCTCCCAACCGTCCTCTTTCTGTTCCTGCTCCAGGACACCTCTCAATGACTGTGTAGAGAGAGGCTCCCTCCCAGCTCCCGAGCTCCAGGCCTGAGTTCACCCCTCCCCCCAGAAAGGGGGTTCCCTCGAGCCACGACAGTCTAACACTCCATCATTCAGTTCTTCCACTCGACAACTCCTCCCACAACAGGCTGACCATGGGTATATATAGGAGGCCTGCCCCCTGCCAATCCTAGTTGGGGATTGGTCAGGGCTCCCACATACACCCCATGTCACTCCAGCTCTCTGCACTGCCTCTTTTCCAGAACCTTCTGAAAGCCAGAGGAGGTGCCCAAGAGCTGAAACACATGTCAGTCACCTGCTGCTACACTAAATCACTCCCTTGCCCCCCGATCAAAACAAACAGGCCTAGCTCACAGCATAGGTTGGGGTTGCCACCCGTACGGGATTGACCCGGACAGTGCAGGTTTGGCAACTTCTGTTCCCTGGAAACCCGGGCACGCACAACATATATACAGCGCCTCTGTGTCTCAGTTTGCCCTGTCCTCCGCCCTGTCGCTCTGTGTTTACTATGTGGCAGGTGGCACTGGCGGCTGTGCACCTATCTGTTTCTCTCCTACACTTGTTTGTGTAAGAGCGCCTCCTCACCTCATGGAGCCTTGCCTTCTTCCTGCTCCACCACAGCTGGGGAGACAAGATATTGAGGTGACCGGGGAGCCCAAGACCTCCTCCGCACAGTGGGAACCCAAAGGTATGATCGCAGCCACCCTCCTCTGTCAGCCCCCCTCCTCTCTGTCAACCACCCTCCTCTGTCAGTCCCCCTCTTCTCTGTCAGCCCCCCTCCTCTCTGTCAGCCCCCTCCCTCTCTGTCAGCCCCCTCCCTCTCTGTCAGTCCCCCTTCTCTCTGTCAGCCCCGCTCCTCTGTCAGCCCCCTTCTTTTCTGTCAGCCCCCTCCTCTCTCTCAGCCCCCTTCCTCTCTATCAGCCCCCTTCTCTGTCAGCCCCCCTCCTCTGTCAGCCCCCCTCCTCTCTGTCAGCCCCCCCTCCTCTCTGTCAGCCCCCCTCCTCTCTGTTAGCCCCCCTCCTCTCTGTCAGCCCCCATCCTGTCTGTTAGCCCCTCCTCTCGGTTAGCCCTCCTCCTCTCTGTCAGCCCCCCTCCTCTCTGTCAGCCCCCTCCACTTTGTCAGTTCCCCCTCCTCTCTGTCAGTCCCCTCCTCTGTCAGCCCCCCTCCTCTCTGTCAGCCCCCCTCCTCTCTGTCAGCCCCCTCCTCACTGTCAGCCCCCCTCCTCTCTGTCAACCCCCTCCTCTCTGTCAGCCCCCTCCTCTCTGTCAGCCCCCCCTCCTCTCTGTCAGCCTCCCTCCTCTCTGTCAGCCCCCTTCCTCTCTGTCAGCCCCCCTCTCTGTCAGCCCCTCCATCTCTGTCAGCCCCCCTCCTCTCCCCTGTCTCCCCCATACTACATCAGGAGACCTCCCCCCAAAATTACACTGGGAGGCTCCCCATCAAACATTACACACTACATATGAACTACGGTATATTGTACATTACACAAGCCTGTACTATATACACTATATTGGAAACATTACACACGCCTGCACTATATACGCTATATTGTACATCACACACACCTGCACTATATACACTATATTGTACATTACACACTAAATATACACTATATTGTACATTATACACGCCTGCACTATATACACTATATTGTACATTACACACTACATATGAACTATATTGTACATTACACAAGCCTGTACTATATACACTATATTGGAAACATTACACACGCCTGCACTATATACACTATATTGTACATTACACACACCTGCACTATATACACTATATTGTACATTACACACTAAATATACACTATATTGTACATTATACACGCCTCCACTATATATACTATATTGTACATTACACACGCCTGCACTATATACACTATATTGTACATTACACACGCGTGCACTGTATACACTATATTGCACATTACACACACCTGCAATATATACACTATATTGCACATTACACACACTTGCACTATATGCAATTGGTTACACCCACTGTTCACTGCTACGCGTGCTGCTTTACTACTCCCCTAGGGCACACAGCGATATCTCAGGAATTTTACAATCTCTTAGTGTATGCTACAAAAAAAATGCCAAGCCCTGCTGAAGTGTTCGAGTTTGGCTCAAAGGAAAGGTGCCAACCCTAAGCATAGGCCTGCCTAAATTTACCTGCGCTGACCGTACAAAACAAACCCACTACTCTAGCACCTACCTACCTAAGGTAGAGGGTGCTACATATCAAACTGAGGGCAATGATCTGATAATTAGCCACAATATCTACATTGCCACTCAGTTTAAACTTATGAGCAGTTTGTACCATTCACTGAACTCAAAAATAGAATTAAAACTTGTCACTGTTCCCGTTGTCCGACTAATAATTGTCATGAAGGGAATAATAGGATTTCAAATAACGCTAAATCTGTCCTTGAGCTACATCTGTTAGCCATAAACATAGCTAGGGTTTTCTCACACAAAATGATTAAGTCTGGTGAAATAATCTTTCATATCACATGATTTTTTTTACTTACAGTATATAGCTCCTGGAGACATGGTTGTTAGTGTTTTTAGCATGTGATACAGTATTAGTCATATGTTTATTCAAATTAAGCTGACTAGTGGAACACTTTGGTTAATTTATTGGATAATTCATTGCAGGTTGATTTATGCAGATGTTTACTAATGTTTGTATGTCAAGGTGCATTTAGTCAAATGATAATGGTAAACACCAGATGACAGTTGTGTTGATGACTCCATATCTAGCCCCTTGAAGACCTGGCTTTTTCTGGCACTTTCTGTTTACAAGTTTAATTAGTATTTTTTGCTGGAAAATTACTTATAACCCCCAAACATTATACATTTTTTTTTTTTTAGCAGAGACCCTAGTAAATAAAATGGAGATCGCAATTTTTTAAACTACAATTGCAAATGCAATTCTTTGGAAAAAAATACATTTTAACCACATGTCGATCGCCCGCCCTGATGGCGGCAGAATGGCTCCCCTGCGCAAATTGCCGTAGCTGTCTGGCACCTGCTTTAAGGGATATAGGGGGCGCGCACGCCCGCCGCGTCACTGAGGAGCCGATGTGCGTGCCCGCCGTGCTCTCTCCTGACAGAGCAGGAACGGAGATGTGTGTGTGTGTAAACACACAAATCCACATTCTGTCAGGGGGAGAGGAGACAAATCGTGTGTTCCTAGTATATAAGAACACCGATCGGCCTCCTCCCCCAGGCAGTCCCATCCCCCCATAGTTAGAACCCATAGTGAGGGGACACAATTAACCCTTTGATCACCCCCTAGTGTTAACCCCTTCCCTGCCAGTGACATTTATACAGTAATCAGTGGCTATTTATTGCACTGATCGCTGTAGAAATGTCAGTGGTTTCAAAAAAGTGTCAAAAGTGTCCGATCTGTCCGCCGCAATGTCGCAATCCCGATAAAAATTGCAGATCACCTCCATTACAAGTAAAAAATTTAAAAAATAATAAAAATGCCATAAATCAATAACCTATTTTGTAGGCGCTATAACCTTTGTGCAAACCAATCAATATACGCTTATTGTGATTTGTTTTACCAAAAATATGTAGAAGAATAAATATCAGCCTAAATTGAGGAGGAAAATTTGTTTTAATTTTTTTTGTAGCCTCCCTGACAGTTTTCCCGAGTGTGGCTCGGGGTTAAATTTCAGTCCCATTAGCGTTAACCCCGAGCCACACTCGGGATTACATTGCAGGATCCTGGTGCGGCGTTACTTACCTTGTCCCCAGGATCCTGCGATGTCCCCCGCAGTGTCTGCGGGCTCTGTCCTCCGCCCGAAGCCTCTCCGTGCCAGGCTCCATTCTCTGCGAGTGGCGCAACGCATGGGGGCGGAGCCTGGCGGCAAATTAAAAAAAATTTAAAAATCATAACGCATACAGTACTGTACTCTTACAGAGTACAGTACTGTATGAAATTATTTCACATCCCTTTTGTCCCCAGTGCTTTGGCCCATGCCCTGCATGCAGTTTTATATGATATATACTGTTCTTTCTGCCTGGAAACTGGAGATTGTCCATAGCAACCAAAAAGTGTCCCTTTACGTCAAAAGTGGCTTTAGAAAAAAAGAAAGGAAAGAAGGTGCATTACCACTGATAGTGTTTATTAAAAAAAAAGTAAAACAGCAAATGGATACTCACAAACGAGCATTAATGACAAGCATGGACAATAGCTGTAGGTGCGCAGTGACAGACATCAGAAAGAAACCGGGGCCGGACATCAAGTGGATGAGGCAATGGCTGACGCGTTTCGGGGGAGAACCCCTTTCTTCAGAGCCTAAGCGGGTGGTGACTGCTCGCAAGTGAGGGCTCCTCTATATATGTATACGCGTGTAACTATGCATCCCAATCACCACCAGCACCAGCCCACAAAGGCCACTCCCACCTACACAGGAAGCACAGCCCTCCAAGGTATGAACGCCCTCCCTGGTGTCATTCTGTCGCCATAGTAACACCATGGCGATATTCCCCACACATCCATGGCAAGAATACCAATCGATCAATAATTCGATGAATGCGGTTAGTAAGAAACCATATCTTAATATACAGGAATAGACTACATAAGCAGGCAAGCGGAGCTAGTCTAACAAAAATCCTGGCCATGTCCTATGTGCAAATGTATGAGCTGACAGCCGGAGGTGGCCAGGCAATATGCCATCTATACCACCTCTGCAGTTGTCGCGTATAGGAGAATGTTGTGGAAATAGCACTTACCAGGAAAAACTTCAGGGGACATTCAGCTGCCATCTGTCGCCGGTGGAACGCACGCCGCCTAGATGACCAGGAAGTGCGGGTACGTTTGCACTCCACCAGTGAATTCCGGCTAGCCTGGATGTCACCTCCGCCCATGCATGCGCAGTAGACACGGCCCGGAAGTGCGGGTGGATGTGCGTTCCACACACTGCCTCCGACCGCTGTGGCCCTAGCGCTCGCTGGGAGCAGTATAGTGTGCATGCGCACGCATCCAAAATAGACAAGCTCATCCAGGACAGTGTGTATGGGATACTAGTCACCCCCTGGATGGACTCAGTCTAATTGTATTAAATAAATTAGAGGAGGGAGAGCCCAAAAGAAAGGGGGGGGGGGACTGATGCTGGAAGGCGACAAAGACGCACAGAAAACGCAAAACACAATACACAGAGGAGGTCAAACTCATAGAGTTGGTCATTAGAAAGTCCCCAGTGTAATGTGATATTATTTATTAATTATTAATGAGAATCACTATGATCCCTATTTTTTCACATTTTATCTTGTATTACTATTTTTAATTCTATTTTAAAAATTTCCATTTTTTGACTAAGTAAGGTTAGATCAGGTCCCTTCTTGTACTTATCTTTTTGAGAAGGCGTGTGTGTGTATATACATATATACACATATGTAGATTCTCTGGATGGGGTCTGCATTAAGATTCACAATACTATGTAATGCAAAATATATATATTTTTTTTATATATATTTATATATATTTTTATATTGATTACAATGATTTTATCTTCTTTTACTTAGGTAATTCTGTATTTACTTGTACCACCCACATTACACTGGGGACTTTCTAATGACCAACTCTATGAGTTTGACCTCCTCTGTGTATTGTGTTTTGCGTTTTCTGTGCGTCTTTGTCGCCTTCCAGCATCAGCCTCCCCCCTCCCCCCCTTTCTTTTGGGCCCTCCCTCCTCGAATTTATTTAATACAATTAGACTGAGTCCATCCAGGGGGTGACTAGTATCCCATACACACTGTCCTGGATGAGCTTGTCTATTTTGGATGCGTGCGCTTCCACACTATACTGCTCCCAGCGAGCGCTAGGGCCACAGCGGTCGGAGGCAGCGTGTGGAACGCACATCCACCCGCACTTCCGGGCCGTGACTACTGCGCATGCACGGGCGGAGGTGACGTCCAGGCTAGCCAGAATTCGCTGGTGGAGCGCAAACGTACCCGCACTTCCTGGTCATCTAGGCGGCGTGCGTTCCACCGGCGACAGATGGCAGCTGAATGTCCCCTGAAGTTTTTCCTGGTAAGTGCTATTTCCACAACATTCTCCTATACGCGGCAACTGCAGAGGTGGTATAGATGGCATATTGCCTGGCCACCTCCGGCTGTCAGCTCATACATTTGCACATAGGACATGGCCAGGATTTTTGTTAGACTAGCTCCGCTTGCCTGCTTATGTAGTCTATTCCTGTATATTAAGATATGGTTTCTTAGTAACTGCATTCATCGAATTATTGATCGATTGGTATTCTTGCCATGGATGTGTGGGGAATATCGCCATGGTGTTACTATGGCGACAGAAAGACACCAGAGAGGGCGTTTATACCTTGGAGGGCTGTGCTTCCTGTGTAGGTGGGAGTGGCCTTTGTGGGCTGGTGCTGGTGGTGATTGGGATGCATAGTTACACGCGTATACATATATAGAGGAGCCCTCACTTGCGAGCAGTCATTACCCGCTTAGGCTCTGAAGAAAGGGGTTCTCACCCGAAACGCGTCAGCCATTGCCTCATCCACTTGATGTCCGGTCCCGGTTTCTTTCTGATGTCTGTCACTGCGCACCTGCAGCTATTGCCCATGCTTGTCATTCATGCTCGTTTGTGAGTATGCATTTGCTGTTTTACTTTTTTTTTTAATAAACGCTATCAGTGGTAATGCACTAGGTCGGTGCGCCTTCTTTCCTTTCTTTTTTTGTAGCCCATGAATACCCATTATTCTGAAGAGGGCTGCAAGACGGCAGACACCACTGAAGCATTCTGGCCTTACCACTCAGGTTTTAGATACCCGAGCACAGGAGAGAGTTTTTTCAAAAGTGGCTTTAGACCAGCTAGAAAACAGCGATAATAAATTAGAACACTTGTAGAATTGAGCGATAGTGAATCGTGGGGAAATTTATTTTATTATTATTATATATTTTTTTTTAATTATTTATATTTATTTATTATATTATAATTTATGTTTTTGTGTTTCAAACTTCATCATACCCGGGATATCTACTAAACTCTTGTTTGGACAGATTAAGTGTTATAAGAATTACAGACCTACAATATAAAACGCCAAATTTCCATGCAAAATAATTGTACCGCTTTCAGCACCTAAAATCTGAAATAATCATACCGCCAGGGAGGTTAAATGGGATATTTATTATAGCAAAAAGTGAAAAATATTGTTTTTTTTCAAAATTGTCACACTTTTTTGTTTATAGCGCAAAAATAAAAGCTGCAGAGGTGATCAAATATCACCAAAAGAAAGCTCTATTTGTGGGAAAAAAAGGACATCAATTTTGTTTGGGTACAACGTTGCACGACTGCGCAATTGTCAGTTAAAGCGCCACAGTGCCGTATCGCAAAAAATGGCCCGGTCAGGAAGGGGGTAAATTCTTCTGGGGCTGAAGTGGTTAATGAATAAAAAACAAAACACAATACAGGCATACCCCACTTTTAAGTACACAATGGGTTTTATTTACTAAAGCTGGAACGTGCAAAATCAGGCTCACTTCTGCATAGGTCTTCCAGGTTTTATTACCAGAGCTGGGGTTAGAAGCTCATTGGTTCCTATGCAGAAGTGAGCCTGATTTTGCTGCATAGGAACTTTTCCTGATGTTTGTTGAATCTACTTTGTTGACTAATGTGACTCTGATCCCTGAAAAGAGGAGCAGTGGTGATAGCGGGTGCCTCTGCATCTTTTTTAAGAGATTTTTAAACTACAGCTACTGCTGGCTGCAAGCAGCACCTGAACCACCTTGTTGACTTCATCAGGTCCAGGGCTGGTGTAGACACACTCAGAAGTGATGGCCCCATGGAATATTGGTTGTCCAGGCTAGACTCCCACCAGAGCTTGCACAGTATGCACTGGAAATTCTGGCTGGCCTTGCAGCTAGTGTGCTGTCTGAGAAAGCATTTAGTGCAGCAGGAAATGTTGTAATGGGGAGTCAAATCTGCCTGTCTCTTGACACTATAGACTAGCTCTGCTTGATTAAAATGAAAAGGTATTGGATTACCAATGACTACAAAACATCTGCTTTTACAGACTAAACTTTTAATTGTCATCCAGCCATTAATTGTTATCCACACACCCCAAAAAATGATTAGCTCCTCCCACCTCTCCTCACCTATTCCAGTGCTCCAGCACCATACATGTGCCACAAAATGTCTTCACAACTGGACCTTCATTGGAAATTTTCTAATGTTAATGCAGGGTAAGTCTGGCATTGAGCTTTAAAATTTGTGGGCTATTCTGAGTCTCCTGTACCGTTAATGTGCCACATAATGTTTCCCCAGCTGCACCTCTGCTGCCACATTTCTAATGATTGCTGCAGGGCAAAATCCTGTCTAGTGTCTCAAAGTTTGCAGATTATTCCAGTACATAGGCACCATAAAAGTGCCACACAATGTTTCTACAGCTGCATCTCAACTGCCAAATTTCTAATGTTTGCTGCAGTGTGACTCCTGCTTTGTGTTTCAAAACTTTGAAGCCTATTGCAATGCTCAGGCACTCTAAAAGTGGCACATAATGCTTCTGCAGCTGGACCTCAGCTGACCAATTTCTCAAATTTCCTGCAGGGAAAATCCTATGTTGCAGTCTGTTCCAGTGCTCCTACACGCAAACATATTTGTGGCTATTATCGCTTAGCTAATACTCTAATATTTATTGCAGGATAAAACCTGTCTCCTCTCTCAATCTTCTATTGCAGCCTAACCAAGATACTTATTGTTATTATATTGTATAGCCACAGAGCAATATTTAAGGCTATTGTCTCTCATATAATAAACTCTAATGTTTATTTCAAGCTAAAACTTGTCTCATCTCTTACTCTTACATTGCAGCCTTACCAAGCTACTTTCATACAGTCCATACTGTTTAAATATTTTTTTTACTTTTAGGATAATACAATGTGAAAAAAAAGCTCACAAACTACACTATTTAAATGTTTTGGCACTGGCCAATTTGTACATACTGTAGTTGATGTCTTTTAGCTTTGTTGTGACTGCTACTTTACACCAGTAAATTCAAGCATATTACTGCTTTATAAAAAAAAAAAAAAAAAATCAGTCGTTGCAGGGCACCTACCTTCAAAAAACAATTTTTTAGGTTAAAATGAATAAGATTGGGGTGCTGCTGCTGTATTTAAATCAAACTAAAAGTAAAAGTTTAAAATAATCAGTTAAACGTCCCAAATATGTGATGCTAGGATACTGTATCGCTGATATTGTCTGTGAAAATCATGCTTCTTACATAAAACCAAATGCAGCTTAAATTCATCTTCCAGGCATACAATTTAAAGGATTGGTATTTTTTCCACATTGGCCATGAAGCTGCATTAAAAAGGACCCACAAATGCCCCCCATTGCAGTGCCCAGATCCCCTTGACAATGACTTTCCTATTAGCCTTGAAAGTGGCCAAAATTTAGTATCAATTTTCCTTCCTATAGATTTCAATGGAGTTCTCAGCTAAATTCAGGTTTTGAGGATTTCAAGCAGGATTCCAGAATCCCTGAATTGAGCCAGATTCATTCAGCCTCTTCCATATTAAGATCTATGTAAGAAGTCACATTTTCTAAATTAGATGCCTGACAAGGGTTTTTAATACTTACCATCTGGAAAATAAGCAGAACAAGAAAAAGAACAGTTTGAAGAGGTAATTTGGTAGGAAAAAAACCATAGATGGCTAGAGCAGGAACTTTATTAATAATGATACCTGACCTCAACTGTAATCTTTGATCTTCAAGATGAGCACAGTTAGCCAAACAGAGGCAATGGAGGCTGGTCATGCTGGTCTAAAGTAACCAAGTTTTATAACAAAAAAAAGCAGCAAAGTTTATTGTGAGCCTTATACATTCAGTACATATGCAGCAATGGTATCACGAGTCAGGTGTGACATCTGTACTTACTATCTTGTACAACAGTAAAATTTACTCATTTACAATCTGGTGCTAATGGAATTAGCTTTAGCGCCAGTGTGGAAATGATTAACTTGCCAGGAGGACATCCTAATGGTTACAGTTATTTATACAGTCTACATTTTTTATACAGAACCATTTTCTTAAGTCCTGATTGAACAAAAGAGCTCACAATCTGTCAGAGAACTCACACAGCAAGCACCCGTCTCCGTGCAGCACCTGCCAATACTCGTTCTGCTAATGCCAATGTGCATGCAAGGAACCATAGCCAGAGACAAATGACATCCAGGGTGGGCATGCACAATGGCACCTCTATGCGAACGTGCGCTAACGCGCACCCGTGAGTGCCAAAGCGCTAATGTGCTAATGCACATGCGCCAATATGCTAAGGTGCTAATGCGCATGCGCCAAGGTGTTAATGCGCATGCGCGCACGTACGCTGGCACGAATCCTGGCACACAGCACCCTATATAAACAGAGAGTCTGCCTAGCATCAGTGCTGGATTGTCTATAGCTTGTTCCTGTGTTCCTGTTGTTACTCTGCCTGATTGACCTTGTTCCTGAAAACCCGGCTATCTTCTGACCATTCTCTTGGATCTCCCCTGCCTGCTGAACCTGCCTCTACCTGCAAGACTGACCTTGGCTTGAACTTATGATTACGGCCCTGCCTCCTGATTCTGTACCCCGCTGCCCGTCTGTTGCCAACCTCTGCCTGTTTCTGACTACGGTTTTGCCTTCTGATTTGGTAACCCGCTGCCAGCCTGTTGCTGACTCCTGCCTGTTCCTGATTCTGCAGTTGATCCTGCTCTGGCTCCCGCTGAACAAGTTCGGTGATCAGTTTCCACATCTCCTCAGCAGAGGTTCCTGTATCTCCAAGTTCCAGCCTCCTGCCTGCAGGCACCTGCACCCTTTCATTGCCCTCACACTCCCTGTACCCACCAGCAGGGGTGCTTGGACCGGAACCGTGCAAGAGGCCACCCTCATCATTTTGGGCTCCGCTGTAAGGTACGTGACACAATCTAATGTTCCTATCACATTCACACACTTCTTATTGGAAGAAAGCAAAGCTCATGGAATAAACCTCTGTAGACATAGGGGAAACACCTCCTACAAGTAGATTTTGTCCTTGGTGGGAATCAATCAAAAGACTCTAACCACTTAGTCACCATGCTGCCCAACTTCAATAAACCTTCTTTACAGTGGTATGGTTTTCTTTTTACTTTTTTAAAGTCCAACTGTATTTTTGTACAGTTTAGTCAATTTAATTAATAGATTTAATAATTCTTTTTTAAATTCTACATTATTAATTAAACCCATTTTTGTTTTGTTTCTAATTGGAGTGTTATATACATTCAACAACAATCATTATGCATTAGCCTAACCAGACAACCTTGGAAGTCAGCCATTCACACCTGTTGTATTTATCATCATTCACAAACAGGACAGCTGTTTAATGGTCTGTAGGCAAAATCCTTACTATAGTGTTGTAGTCTGCCTTCAGCATGTTTCCCCTTCTCATTAGTTTGTCCACAAAGGAAAAATAAAAACGTTTGCCAGCATTCATCAAATTTTAAATATGAACAGGCTTCCCAGTTCTCATTGAATATGCTTTTAAACAGAAAAAGTAGTGGACCATAGTACCTAGAGAAACACGTTTAGGTTAGCCTGTTCCTCCTAGATACAAGCACTAGCCCGGTGACAGCACCATTTCTATTTAATGTAATCCTCTGGAGTCTATATGCACTAGAATACTTTAACTCTGTTCATTATAGTGAACCTGCCACCATTGCAAATAAATATTATTGGCATATATGTCTACCTTTGTTTTTTTCTGAACTGTAGTTAATTTCTGATTTAAGGGGCCTGGTTTTAGCCTGAAAAGAATAGTGGACCCGCGCAGTGGAAATGGAAATGTATTGGTGAATCCTTTGGAACTGCTGCCGCCCAACATGCAGTCACCCTAAGTGGGGACAGCTGAGTGAATTGGTGTGGTAGAAGGGTATGGCGCTGTTCCTTTATCTAATTGATGGTTCCCTACCTGCGTGTTTGTATATTCCTAGTTTAAACAAGACGTACAGGTATATATTCCTAAACAAGTTTAAACAAGATGGTGGTATCTTTAAAACATATTTCACAATATTGAACAAATTGTAAATATATATATAAAATAATAATAGTGGTATCAAACTCCATACATAGTGTTGCTGGTTTGTATTTCAAATAGCATTTGGTGTGGGAGAAGGGGGAGGGGGGGGGGGAGTGAAAGGTGGAGGGAGAGGGGGAAAGGGAGAGTGTGGGAGGTCAGACGGTGGTGAAAGGAACTGAAAAATATCCAAAAATTCACTCCTAATAAAGTGCAAGCGTGCTCTCAGTTCAAAGAAGTCCTTATTGTGTAATAAACATTCTGTCAGATTTGTTTAAATCCTTATTGGTGCAATATCTTGGTGTATATCTTGTGCAGTATCTTAGTGCATGTGATGTGGTAATTATAATCCTTCGGTTATTTGAGAATCCGTGCTCTAAAAGTGCAGCCACTCACCAGATCACTTCACCCCTGCAGGGGTATCAGGCAGTTACAGTTTTGCGCCACTGTATGGCAATCTCTGGCAAACTCAGGATCGTGGTGTATCATATGAAAAGAGAGAAGGAGTGCCCATAGTGTAAAATCGTTTTGTAAAAAGGTTTATTTAAACAAATGGAGAGGTACTCACAATTTCACAGTATGAATCAAGCAAAGTAGAAAACAGTCACGGTTAACCTTCAGCTGTGGTAGGTAAGTAATGTTGGGAAGCACAGATTAGGCCACGCCCTACGCGTTTCGTCGTCAGGACGTCTACGGGAGCGTGACCTGTGCTGTGTCTTCCCACCTTTATATAGCGTGCGGTGTCCCCTTATGGATTTTTTGATTGGCATCCATTTTGCCTGTGATTTCGCGGACCGGAAGTTCGCCCGTGGCCATTTTGCCTATGTTATGCAGACCGGAGCCCGACTTCCTGTGAATGTAGCGGTGTCTAATTCATTTATGTTTCTAAGGGGCGGTTTGTTTTGGTTGTTGTGTGGCCATTTTGCCTAGGATCCTTGCAGACAGAAGACAATGTTCAATGTCTCTGTGTGCATATCCTCCGAAAACCGGCGGCCATTATACCTATGGTTTTTTGGACACAGGAGACCATAAAGTTATTTCTCTTGCAACTGGTTTACCTTAGTTTCGCTTTTGAGATAATCCTAGTCCAAATTTACTGTTTAAAATACAGGCATGCTGTATTGGATGTACCGCATGTTATAATTGGGTAAGAAGGTTTGAAAGCAAAACTACCAGCTTGCCCATATCACAATAAACTCAAAATATTTATAATGAAATCCAAATATTTAAAAATATTTAAAAACACCGGCATGTATGCCTCATTCGATAAAACAACTACAGCGCAATAAAATATACAAACATCATCTAGAATAACAAATTCAAAAAATGAAATAAAATAAAATAAAAATAACAAATATTTAAAATGAAAAATAAAAATAAAAACATTTAAAATAAAACTATATATACCGCATGTAAAATGTCGCTTTTGCGCGTATTTTTGTGTTAGTCTGGGAAGAGGGAGGGAGAATTATTTTAGTGAGGAACTTGTTAGGTAATGATCATGTGCATATATATCAACTGTTAAACTGTCTATATCTGTTCATTATATGGTTGCTGTTATGGGTTGCTAATTCTATGGTGCACAGGGGAGAGAGGTATTAAATATCTGTGCCGCGTCCCTTTGAGTAAATATTCTTATTTGTATAAGTATGGGCCTATGTCAGAATTAAAAATTGAAAAATTAAAAATTAAAAAATATACATATATTGGAAGGAGAAATTGAGGAAAAAAAGGTTTTATCTGGTTAGGAGGTACGTATTCCCTATATTGTGAACCAATAAGTTCATGTTGTAAGTATATGTTAGAAGGAGGTATCTAGAAACCTATATTGTACAATTCATGCGTATATATGTACATAATTTGAGTGTGTGTTCAAGGAGTCCTATTTAGGAGGTAGTGTGGGACCATTAGGTTCTTCTATTGTATACGGAAGTTTATCATTAGAAATTCATTGGTACATTTTTCATCATTTATCAGTGAAAATAATTGGTACAGTTTTCACTAATTTAAAGGGAAGAAACCTGATTTGGTGTTGGTATTGTTTCCGTTATGTTGGAGTGTTGTTTTTATACTTCTAGTGTTGTTTAAGGTCAGGTATATTGGTACTGCGTGCCCCCCATGTTGATGTTTATGTTAAAAGTTGGTTAGGAAGCAGTTTAGATCGAGGTCTATATTCATTCCCATAGGCTGTAGGGTATCCAGCAGAAATATCCACTTGGTTTCGTTTTGTGAAACCTTAGTTTTTTTATTATCCCCTCTCCAATGGCCCCTAATTTTATCAATTGCATAGAATGTCATATATGCTGGGTCCCTATTGTGATAGTCTCTGAAATGCCTAGAGACACTATGTTTGTTGAACCCTTTTTTGATGTTCTTGATATGTTCTCTGATCCTAACATGTAACTCTCTGGTTGTTCTTCCTACATATTGCTTCCGACATGGGCACTCTAATACATAGGTGACATGGGTACTGTGGCAAGTAATGAGTTCTCGGATAGTGAACTCCTTTTCGTTGGCAGTCGACCTAAACTTTGTTGTTTTCCTATTGGTTTTTTTGCTAGTTCTGCAAGGCAGGCATTTACCACATTTGAAAAACCCTTTTAAACCTTTTCCTATTTTTATCTCCCTGGGTGGGTCTATTGCGTTATGTACCAGCTTGTTTCTCAGGGTTGGTGCTTTCTTATAGATAAAGACGGGTTTCTTAGGTAATATGGAATTAAGTACCCTATCAGATTGTAGAATGGGCCAATGTTTTCTAATTATAGTTTCCGCATGTTTGTATTGCCTATTGTATCCAGTTAGGAAGGCTACTTCCATTTTCTTGTTTTTTGCTCTTCTTTGTTGTATTCCTATTTCTTCTATTAGTTTGTTCCTATCCATGTTCCCGACTTTGCATTTTAGCACCAATAGGTCCTTCTTTTTGTATCCTTTTTCTACAAACTTGTTTATTAAGATGTCTGTTTGTTTCTCATAATCCTGTTTACTGGAACAATTCCTATATAATCGCATGAACTGGCCTTTGGGTATATTCCCTAGCCATCGTGGGTGGTGGCAACTACTGGTTGGGATATACCCATTTCTGTCCGTGGCTTTGAAGTGTGTTCTTGTGTTCAAGTATCCGCTGTCCTTGTATATTTGTAAGTCTAAATAGTCCACGGTTTCTTTGTCCCACTTTCCAGAAAAGGTGAGTCCATAGGCATTGCCACTGATCTCGTCAAAGAAATACTGTAATTCTTCTACCGTGCCACCCCACACAATGACGATGTCATCTATATACCTCCGGTATAATTTCAAATGTCTTCTTTGAATACTGTGGATCTGTTCCTCCTCCCATTTGTTGAGAAGTAGGTTGGCTACACTGGGGGCATATTTAGCCCCCATAGCTACTCCTTTCGTCTGGGAATAGAAATCACCTTTTTGCCAAAAGTAGTTATGGCTCATGGCCAGTTTTAACCCCTCCAATATATATTTAATTTGTACTTCCTTTAGGTCTGTCAGTGTATGTAAGGCCCATTCCACACCACTCAGACCGTCCTCCTGTACGATATTGGTGTACAGGGAATTTATATTGATGGTTACTAGGATATCGTTTTCATTTGTTTTGAAGTTCTTTAATTCCCCAATCAACTGTTTGCTGTCCCTCAGGAACGATTTTCCTTGTCCAACTAGGGGTTGCAAGTAGCCATCCAGATACGCTCCCAGTCTGGAGAACAGTGAATCGATGCCACTGATTATCGGTCTACCGGGGGGGTTCTGTTGGTCTTTATGAATCTTGGGTACATAATATATAATTGGGGTTTTTGCTGTTTCTGGGGTTAAATATTTGGCTTCCTTTTTCGTTAGAATCACCATTTTTTCTCCTTTTTTGACATAGGTCTTCAGTTTCTTTCTGTACTCTGTTTTTGGGTTACCCTTCAGTTTTTTATATGTGTTGGGTATCTCCAGCAGCTTCTTCATTTCTAACTCGTAGGCTTTTTTATTTAATATGACCAGGCCCCCTCCCTTATCGGCCGGTCGGATGACTATATTTTTCTTCCCCTCTATTTCTTTGATGGTATTCCATATATTTGTTTTTATTTTTTTCGGTTTCAGTTTCCTAAGATCTTGTTCCACCATCTTTTTAAAGGCCATCAAGCTCTCATTTTGTTGTACATTAGGATTGAAGGTTGAATTATTTCTTAGTCCTGAGTGTTGGAATAACGGGGGGTCTTCGTCTGTTTGGATGCTGTTGTTGTTATTCCCTTTCATTAAATAAAATTTTTTAATGTTCAGTTTCCTTACAAATTTCTGGAGGTCTATATATATTTCGAAGGGGTCAAGATTTTTATCAGGAGCATATTTTAGACCTAAGTCCAGCACCCTCATTTCTTCTTCATTGAAGTCTTCCCGTGTGCTCTTCTCCTCTTTCCCATCTCTGTGGTCTGTATGTGTGATCTATTCTCTCTTCCCGTTGGATTTCTTCTTGTGTTCTGTTCCTCGGACCCATATACGTGTTTCTGGTGATTCTTGGGTTCCAGCTCCGTTGGGGGTCTCCGTTGCTGCAGTTTCTGATGGGGAACCTGAAGGGTTGCCAACCCTTTTGTCCTCCTTGGGGACCGTGGTTCCCCCTGTAAGGGGACCGTCTGTCCCTGAATGCTGGAGGTCTTCCTCTGTATTCCCTGGGAAAAAAACTTTGTCTATGTGGTGGTTCTTCATAGGGAGTGTAATGCTGTTCATTTCTTAGAGGGGAGTACCTATTGCCGTATCTTGGTGTTCTTAATATGTTTGAGGCATTGTTTCGTTGTTGTGGTCTATTTTCCTCTCTTGCTTGTTCTCTATAGTACCTGCGTTCCGGGCTAGGTCCTTCTCTTCTGGTTCTTGGTGTTGGTAACTCTTCTGGTCTCACCCGTGGTGTTCTGATTTCTGTTGGTCTTGTCTCTTGCCATATTGTTGTTTCTTCTGTTACTGAACTTTCCCTGGACTCATCTATCATAGAGATGTTGTGATTGTCCTCTATGTAATTATCGTCTATTTGCCATTTATAGACCTGCTGGTTTTTGTAGTCCAGCACATCTCTTCTGAACTTTTTTTGTTTTTTCTGCTGTATTTCTTTGTCGTATTTTACCATGGCTTCTTGTAGATTATTCTCCTTCTCTTTATATTCTCTGGATTCCAAGAAGGGTATAAGTTGATCTCTTATTTGTAATATTACTGTTTCTATGTTCTTTAATTTGTGTCGTCTCTGCGTTACTATTATCCCAAGCAACGCGGTTTCGCTTTCATTAAAGAACCGATACCAGTCCTCCATCAGTCCCTTGTCATTGACTGCATCATTAGGTGAGATATCCCACCTCAGGCGTCTTGGGGTGATTTTCTCTGCAATGTACATCTCAATAGTTGCTATATCCCACCAAACTCTTATTTGTTTTTCAATATTGTGTTTCAGGTGTTTAAATAAGCTATCAATATCTTGCCGATTAGCTACTTGTTCCTGGTTGAAGACTTCTGTGAGGTTGATATTTCTATTATTTAGGTATCTAAAGATATCCATTGCTGCAGGTTTCTGTTTAGCTCTAAGGACAAACAGTGATTAGTGAAAAGAATAGTGGACCCGCGCAGTGGAAATGGAAATGTATTGGTGAATCCTTTGGAACTGCTGCCGCCCAACATGCAGTCACCCTAAATGGGGACAGCTGAGTGAATTGGTGTGGTAGAAGGGTATGGCGCTGTTCCTTTATCTAATTGATGGTTCCCTACCTGCGTGTTTGAACAAACTGTAAATATATATATAAAATAATAATAGTGGTATCAAACTCCATACATAGTGTTGCTGGTTTGTATTTCAAATAGCATTTGGTGTGGGAGAAGGGGGAGGTGGGGGGGGGGAGTGAAAGGTGGAGGGAGAGGGGGAAAGGGAGAGTGTGGGAGGTCAGACAGTGGTGAAAGGAACTGAAAAATATCCAAAAATTCACTCCTAATAAAGTGCAAGCGTGCTCTCAAGTTCAAAGAAGTCCTTATTGTGTAATAAACATTCTGTCAGATTCGTTTAAATCCTTATTGGTGCAATATCTTGGTGTATATCTTGTGCAGTATCTTAGTGCATGTGATGTGGTAATTATAATCCTTCGGTTATTTGAGAATCCGTGCTCTAAAAGTGCAGCCACTCACCAGATCACTTCACCCCTGCAGGGGTATCAGGCAGTTACAGTTTTGCGCCACTGTACGGCAATCTCTGGCAAACTCAGGATCGTGGTGTATCATATGAAAAGAGAGAAGGAGTGCCCATAGTGTAAAATCGTTTTGTAAAAAGGTTTATTTAAACAAATGGAGAGGTACTCCATTTTGCTTGATTCATACTGTGAAATTGTGAGTACCTCTCCATTTGTTTAAATAAACCTTTTTACAAAACGATTTTACACTATGGGCACTCCTTCTCTCTTTTCATATGATACACCACGATCCTGAGTTTGCCAGAGATTGCCGTACAGTGGCGCAAAACTGTAACTGCCTGATACCCCTGCAGGGGTGAAGTGATCTGGTGAGTGGCTGCACTTTTAGAGCACGGATTCTCAAATAACCGAAGGATTATAATTACCACATCACATGCACTAAGATACTGCACAAGATATACACCAAGATATTGCACCAATAAGGATTTAAACGAATCTGACAGAATGTTTATTACACAATAAGGACTTCTTTGAACTTGAGAGCACGCTTGCACTTTATTAGGAGTGAATTTTTGGATATTTTTCAGTTCCTTTCACCACCGTCTGACCTCCCACACTCTCCCTTTCCCCCTCTCCCTCCACCTTTCACTCCCCCCCCCCCCCTCCCCCTTCTCCCACACCAAATGCTATTTGAAATACAAACCAGCAACACTATGTATGGAGTTTGATACCACTATTATTATTTTATATATATATTTACAGTTTGTTCAATATTGTGAAATATTTTTTAAAGATACCACCATCTTGTTTAAACCAGTTTAGGAATATATACCTGTACGTCTTGTTTAAACTAGGAATATACAAACACGCAGGTAGGGAACCATCAATTAGATAAAGGAACAGCGCCATACCCTTCTACCACACCAATTCACTCAGCTGTCCCCATTTAGGGTGACTGCATGTTGGGCGGCAGCAGTTCCAAAGGATTCACCAATACATTTCCATTTCCACTGCGCGGGTCCACTATTCTTTTCACTAATCACTGTTTGTCCTTAGAGCTAAACAGAAACCTGCAGCAATGGATATCTTTAGATACCTAAATAATAGAAATATCAACCTCACAGAAGTCTTCAACCAGGAACAAGTAGCTAATCGGCAAGATATTGATAGCTTATTTAAACACCTGAAACACAATATTGAAAAACAAATAAGAGTTTGGTGGGATATAGCAACTATTGAGATGTACATTGCAGAGAAAATCACCCCAAGACGCCTGAGGTGGGATATCTCACCTAATGATGCAGTCAATGACAAGGGACTGATGGAGGACTGGTATCGGTTCTTTAATGAAAGCGAAACCGCGTTGCTTGGGATAATAGTAACGCAGAGACGACACAAATTAAAGAACATAGAAACAGTAATATTACAAATAAGAGATCAACTTATACCCTTCTTGGAATCCAGAGAATATAAAGAGAAGGAGAATAATCTACAAGAAGCCATGGTAAAATACGACAAAGAAATACAGCAGAAAAAACAAAAAAAGTTCAGAAGAGATGTGCTGGACTACAAAAACCCAGCAGGTCTATAAATGGCAAATAGACGATAATTACATAGAGGACAATCACAACATCTCTATGATAGATGAGTCCAGGGAAAGTTCAGTAACAGAAGAAACAACAATATGGCAAGAGACAAGACCAACAGAAATCAGAACACCACGGGTGAGACCAGAAGAGTTACCAACACCAAGAACCAGAAGAGAAGGACCTAGCCCGGAACGCAGGTACTATAGAGAACAAGCAAGAGAGGAAAATAGACCACAACAACAAAACAATGCCTCAAACATATTAAGAACACCAAGATACGGCAATAGGTACTCCCCTCTAAGAAATGAACAGCATTACACTCCCTATGAAGAACCACCACATAGACAAAGTTTTTTTCCCAGGGAATACAGAGGAAGACCTCCGGCATTCAGGGACAGACGGTCCCCTTACAGGGGGAACCACGGTCCCCAAGGAGGACAAAAGGGTTGACAACCCTTCAGGTTCCCCATCAGAAACCGCAGCAACGGAGACCCCCAACGGAGCTGGAACCCAAGAATCACCAGAAACACGTATATGGGTCCGAGGAACAGAACACAAGAAGAAATCCAACGGGAAGAGAGAATAGATCACACATACAGACCACAGAGATGGGAAAGAGGAGAAGAGCACGCGGGAAGAGAGGAGGAATCAAGAAGAAAAAGAAGAAGAGAATATTAGGAGCAGGGATTTTCAACCTAAGCGAAGCCAACTTCAATGAAGAAGAAATGAGGGTGCTGGACTTAGGTCTAAAATATGCTCCTGATAAAAATCTTGACCCCTTCGAAATATATATAGACCTCCAGAAATTTGTAAGGAAACTGAACATTAAAAAAATTTTATTTAATGAAAGGGAATAACAACAACAGCATCCAAACAGACGAAGACCCCCCGTTATTCCAACACTCAGGACTAAGAAATAATTCAACCTTCAATCCTAATGTACAACAAAATGAGAGCTTGATGGCCTTTAAAAAGATGGTGGAACAAGATCTTAGGAAACTGAAACCGAAAAAAATAAAAACAAATATATGGAATACCATCAAAGAAATAGAGGGGAAGAAAAATATAGTCATCCGACCGGCCGATAAGGGAGGGGGCCTGGTCATATTAAATAAAAAAGCCTACGAGTTAGAAATGAAGAAGCTGCTGGAGATACCCAACACATATAAAAAAACTGAAGGGTAACCCAAAAACAGAGTACAGAAAGAAACTGAAGACCTAGGTCAAAAAAGGAGAAAAAATGGGGATTCTAACGAAAAAGGAAGCCAAATATTTAACCCCAGAAACAGCAAAAACCCCAATTATATATTATGTACCCAAGATTCATAAAGACCAACAGAACCCCCCCGGTAGACCGATAATCAGTGGCATCGATTCACTGTTCTCCAGACTGGGAGCGTATCTGGATGGCTACTTGCAACCCCTAGTTGGACAAGGAAAATCGTTCCTGAGGGACAGCAAACAGTTGATTGGGGAATTAAAGAACTTCAAAACAAATGAAAACGATATCCTAGTAACCATCGATATAAATTCCCTGTACACCAATATCGTATAGGAGGACGGTCTGAGTGGTGTGGAATGGGCCTTACATACACTGATAGACCTAAAGGAAGTACAAATTAAATATATATTGGAGGGGTTAAAACTGGCCATGAGCCATAACTACTTTTGGCACAAAGGTGATTTCTATTCCCAGACGAAAGGAATAGCTATGGGGGCTAAATATGCCCCCAGTGTAGCCAACCTACTTCTCAACAAATGGGAGGAGGAACAGATCCACAGTATTCAAAGAAGACATTTGAAATTATACTGGAGGTATATAGATGACATCGTCATTGTGTGGGGTGGCACGGTAGAAGAATTACAGTATTTCTTTGACGAGATCAGTGGCAATGCCTATGGACTCACCTTTTCTGGAAAGTGGGACAAAGAAACCGTGGACTATTTAGACTTACAAATATACAAGGACAGCGGATACTTGAACACAAGAACACACTTCAAAGCCACGGACAGAAATGGGTATATCCCAACCAGTAGTTGCCACCACCCACGATGGCTAGGGAATATACCCAAAGGCCAGTTCATGCGATTATATAGGAATTGTTCCAGTAAACAGGATTATGAGAAACAAACAGACATCTTAATAAACAAGTTTGTAGAAAAAGGATACAAAAAGAAGGACCTATTGGCGCTAAAATGCAAAGTCGGGAACATGGATAGGAACAAACTAATAGAAGAAATAGGAATACAACAAAGAAGAGCAAAAAACAAGAAAATGGAAGTAGCCTTCCTAACGGGATACAATAGGCAATACAAACATGCGGAAACTATAATTAGAAAACATTGGCCCATTCTACAATCTGATAGGGTACTTAATTCCATATTACCTAAGAAACCCGTCTTTATCTATAAGAAAGCACCAACCCTGAGAAACAAGCTGGTACATAACGCAATAGACCCACCCAGGGAGATAAAAATAGGAAAAGGTTTAAAAGGGTTTTTCAAATGTGGTAAATGCCTGCCTTGCAGAACTAGCAAAAAAACCAATAGGAAAACAACAAAGTTTAGGTCGACTGCCAACGAAAAGGAGTTCACTATCCGAGAACTCATTACTTGCCACAGTACCCATGTCACCTATGTATTAGAGTGCCCATGTCGGAAGCAATATGTAGGAAGAACAACCAGAGAGTTACATGTTAGGATCAGAGAACATATCAAGAACATCAAAAAAGGGTTCAACAAACATAGTGTCTCTAGGCATTTCAGAGACTATCACAATAGGGACCCAGCATATATGACATTCTACGCAATTGATAAAATTAGGGGCCATTGGAGAGGGGATAATAAAAAAACTAAGGTTTCACAAAACGAAACCAAGTGGATATTTCTGCTGGATACCCTACAGCCTATGGGAATGAATATAGACCTCGATCTAAACTGCTTCCTAACCAACTTTTAACATAAACATCAACATGGGGGGCACGCAGTACCAATATACCTGACCTTAAACAACACTAGAAGTACAAAAACAACACTCCAACATAACGGAAACAATACCAACACCAAATCAGGTTTCTTCTCTTTAAATTAGTGAAAACTGTACCAATTATTTTCACTGATAAATGATGAAAAATGTACCAATGAATTTCTAATGATAAACATCCGTATACAATAGAAGAACCTAATGGTCCCACACTACCTCCTAAATAGGACTCCTTGAACACACACTCAAATTATGTACATATATACGCATGAATTGTACAATATAGGTTTCTAGATACCTCCTTCTAACATATACTTACAACATGGACTTATTGGTTCACAATATAGGGAATACGTACCTCCTAACCAGATAAAACCTTTTTTTCCTCAATTTCTCCTTCCAATATATGTATATTTTTTAATTTTTAATTTTTTCAATTTTTAATTCTGACATAGGCCCATACTTATACAAATAAGAATATTTACTCAAAGGGACGCGGCACAGATATTTAATACCTCTCTCCCCTGTGCACCATAGAATTAGCAACCCATAACAGCAACTATATAATGAACAGATATAGACAGTTTAACAGTTGATATATATGCACATGATCATTACCTAACAAGTTCCTCACTAAAATAATTCTCCCTCCCTCTTCCCAGACTAACACAAAAATACGCGCAAAAGCGACATTTTACATGCGGTATATATAGTTTTATTTTAAATGTTTTTATTTTTATTTTTTATTTTAAATATTTGTTATTTTTATTTTATTTTATTTCATTTTTTGAATTTGTTATTCTAGATGATGTTTGTATATTTTATTGCGCTGTAGTTGTTTTATCGAATGAGGCATACATGCCGGTGTTTTTAAATATTTTTAAATATTTGGATTTCATTATAAATATTTTGAGTTTATTGTGATATGGGCAAGCTGGTAGTTTTGCTTTCAAACCTTCTTACCCAATTATAACATGCGGTACATCCAATACAGCATGCCTGTATTTTAAACAGTAAATTTGGACTAGGATTATCTCAAAAGCGAAACTAAGGTAAACCAGTTGCAAGAGAAATAACTTTATGGTCTCCTGTGTCCAAAAAAACCATAGGTATAATGGCCGCCGGTTTTCGGAGGATATGCACACAGAGACATTGAACATTGTCTTCTGTCTGCAAGGATCCTAGGCAAAATGGCCACACAACAACCAAAACAAACCGCCCCTTAGAAACATAAATGAATTAGACACCGCTACATTCACAGGAAGTCGGGCTCCGGTCTGCATAACATAGGCAAAATGGCCACGGGCGAACTTCCGGTCCGCGAAATCACAGGCAAAATGGATGCCAATCAAAAAATCAATAAGGGGACACCGCACGCTATATAAAGGTGGGAAGACACAGCACAGGTCACGCTCCCGTAGATGTCCTGACGACGAAACGCGTAGGGCGTGGCCTAATCTGTGCTTCCCAACATTACTTACCTACCACAGCTGAAGGTTAACCGTGACTGTTTTCTACTTTGCTTGATTCATACTGTGAAATTGTGAGTACCTCTCCATTTGTTTAAATAAACCTTTTTACAAAACGATTTTACACTATGGGCACTCCTTTTCTCTTTTCATATGATACACCACGATCCTGAGTTTGCCAGAGATTGCCGTACAGTGGCGCAAAACTGTAACTGCCTGATACCCCTGCAGGGGTGAAGTGATCTGGTGAGTGGCTGCACTTTTAGAGCACGGATTCTCAAATAACCGAGGATTATAATTACCACATCACATGCACTAAGATACTGCACAAGATATACACCAAGATATTGCACCAATAAGGATTTAAACGAATCTGACAGAATGTTTATTACACAATAAGGACTTCTTTGAACTTGAGAGCACGCTTGCACTTTATTAGGAGTGAATTTTTGGATATTTTTCAGTTCCTTTCACCACCGTCTGACCTCCCACACTCTCCCTTTCCCCCTCTCCCTCCACCTTTCACTCCCCCCCCCCTCCCCCTTCTCCCACACCAAATGCTATTTGAAATACAAACCAGCAACACTATGTATGGAGTTTGATACCACTATTATTATTTTATATATATATATTTACAGTTTGTTCAATATTGTGAAATATTTTTTAAAGATACCACCATCTTGTTTAAACTTGTTTAGGAATATATACCTGTACGTCTTGTTTAAACTAGGAATATACAAACACGCAGGTAGGGAACCATCAATTAGATAAAGGAACAGCGCCATACCATTCTACCACACCAATTCACTGGTTTTAGCCTGGTTTATGCCAGGAAGCAGGCATTGCGCTAATAAACTTATCTGTGCTCTTCGCCAAGTAAACCTCTAAAATATATGTGTGAGCCACAGCTAGCTGTTCTGTCCTAAGTGTTATTGAACTGCCACCTTGTGTTGATAACTGGTAATATAAGGTGAACAGCGCTATGGAAATATATCTACTGTGCAATATAAATGGCTAATCAAAACTGTAGGCTAAAAATGCAACCAAAATAAATATACAGTTCAAACCAAACTCGAAGAGTGCCCCTGTGTTTCTTAAATCAACACTTATTGTGATATATAAAGTCCATATACCAAAACAGACAGTGCACTCCCTATTAGAAGAAAAAAGTGTATTCTCCTGCAAAGATGGTTAAATCTTCATTGTGCGCGTGCTTATAGATGACAGTAATTAAAGTGCTTCAAACTGTGCCCATGTCACATGCCCCCTTTACACCATGCACTCACTTGACCCATGTGACCCTAGGACTATTACAGATAATATGACTCCACCACCTTGCCGAAAAGGTACCGACTCCCTGGCTCCCCTTCAAGTCTCCAGGTCCTAAGGTCACTCAGGTAAGTACATAAGGAAACCACAAAGAAATCTCATAATGCACCAACTTTATTAATACATGTATTCCCTAATAAACATGTACCCATTAGAATGCTCATTCAAATACTCTAGTGCTTAAGACCGGCATTCAGTATTTCCAGCAGTCTTTAATTGTATGGGCACCACTGTTTGGTGAAATGCATTGAGGCAGGTACGTAGACATTAAATGGAGCAAGGGGGTCGGTACTTTTGGAGCAAGGTGGCAGAGCCATATGATCAGTAATATTAGCGTGTTTGACCCATCTTGTTCTAGGATCATAGGGTTCCAGTGAGTGCACGGTGTAAAGAGGGCATGTGGCACGGGCACGGTTTGGAGCACTTTAATTATTGTCGTCTATAAGCATGTGCACAACGAAGATTTAACCATCATTGCGGGAGAATATACTTTTCTCTTCTAATAAGGATTGCACTGTTTTGATATACAGATTTTATATATCACAATAAGTGTTGCATTAAAGAAACACACAGACGCTCCTCGAGTTTGGTTTGAACTGTATATTTATTTTGGTTGCATTTGTTGTCATTTTTTTTCTACATGTTTGGTTAGCTATTTATATTGCACAGTAGATATACAGTATTTCCATAGCATTCTTCACCTTATATTACCAGGAAGCAGACATTACCAGTTTACATTACCAGGAAGTAAACAGGTCTCTTTTGGCCTATAACACCTTTCTCACAGCAGATTTATAAAAAATGTCACAAACAAAAATATGGGGGAAATCTTCAAAGGTGACACCTAACTGCAGTGACAACTATCAAAAAGAGGATTTCCTCTCACTTCCTGTTGTGTTTCTGGGACAGGAAGTTAAGAGAAATCAACCTATGAACCAGAACAGCACCGGACAGTGTATGTGACCAAAGAATCAAAAGATTAACTTATCTGTATGATACTGATTTATATTAACATGGTAGCATTTATAAAATGTCTAATTCCAAAGTCTTTTTTTTTTTTTTTTTAAGCAAGTTTGCTGTTACAGTTTGTGGAAATGCTACATACAATAATGAGTGTTGAATATGTCAAGTTTTATTTTATTGGCTTTGGAAAAATGAACAAGCAGTGCTCTGTGTTACATGTTATACATAACACAATATTTAAAGTCTTGGTTGCTGTTCGTGCTCTTTGGCAGTTGGACCAATTAAGGACACTCTAAAAATAAAGCTCTTGTTGTTTTATTGGCTGAGGGGAGGCAGTGTGCCACACAGCAGTACAAAAGACAAACACAGTTAACTGGCAATTTACTTTGTGTTCTATAAATTAGTGAGTAGGAGTTAACCAACTGTTTTCTGAATTATATTTATTTTTTGCTATTTTTTTGTGTGAAAAACTTCACCCTTGAAGAATACACACTTGTTGCATACACACTTGTAATAGGGGTTTTATTTCCACCTTGGTGTGCAGCACTTACTGCAAGCCACATGAAAACGTAATATACGGTGCCTTGAAAAAGTATTCACACCCCTTGAAATTTTTCAAATTTTGTCATGTTACAACCAAAAACGCAAATGTATTTTATTGGGATTTTATGTGATAGACAAACATAAAGTGGAACAAAATTGTGAAGTGGAAGGAAAATGATAAAGGGTTTTCAACATTTTTTATAAATAAATATCTGAAAAGTGTGGCGTGCATTTGTATTCAGCCCCCTGAGTCAATACTTTTTAGAATAACCTTTGGCTGCAATTACAGCTGCAAGTCTTTTTGGGCATGTCTCTACCAGCTTTGCACATCTAGAGAGTGACATTTTTTCCTCTTCTACTTTGCATAATTGCTCAAGGTCTGTCAGATTGGATGGAGAGAGTCTGTAAACAGCAATCTGTGGCAAATCTTGCCACAGATTCTCAATTGGATTTAGGTTTGGACTTTGAGTGGGCCCTTTAGGGTCATTGTCCTGCTGGAAGGTGAACCTCTGCCCCAGTCTTAAGTCTTTTGTAGACTCTAACAGGTTTTCTTCTAAGCCCTGTATTTGGCACCATCCAGCTTCCCATCAACTCTGACCAGCTTCCCTGTCCCTGCTGAAGAAAAGCATCTCCACAACATGATGCTGCCACCACCATATTTCACAGTGGAGATGGTGTGTTCAGAATGATGTGCAGTGTTAGTTTTCCGCCACACATAGCACGTTGCTTTTAGGCCAAAAAGTTCAATTTTGGTCTCATCTGACCAGAGCACCTTCTTCCACATATTTGCTGTGTCCCCCACATGCCTTCGAACAGAACTTCTTATGACTTTATTTCAACAATGGCTTTCTTCATGCCACTCTTCCATAAAGTCCAGATTTGTGGAGTGCACAACTAATAGTTGTCCTGTGGAAAAATTCTCCCACCTGAGCTGTGGATCTCTGTAGCTCCTCTAGAGTTACCATGAGCCTCTTGGCTGCTTCTCTGTTTAACGCTCTTCTTGTCCGGCCTGTCAGTTTAGGTGGACGGCCATGTCTTGGTGGGTTTGCAGTTGTGCCATACTCTTTCCATTTTTGGATGATGGATTGAACAGTGCTCTGTGAGATGTTCAAAGCTTGGGATATTTTTTATACCCTAACCCTGCTTTAAACTTCTCCACAACTTTATCTGTCTGGTGTGTTCCTTGGCCTTTGTGATGCTGTTTGTTCACTAAGGTTCTCCAACAAACCTCTGAGGGCTTCACATAACAGCTGTATTTAACCACTTGACCACTGGGCACTTAAACCCCCTTCCTAACCAGACCAATTTTCAGCTTTCGGTGCTCTCACACTTTGAATGACAATTACTCAGTCATAAAACACTTTACCCATATGAAATTTTTGTCCTTTTTTTCACACAAATAGAGCCTTCTTTTGGTGGTATTTAATCACCGTTGGGTTTTTTATTTTTTGCGCTATAAAAGAAAAAAGACTGAAAATTTGGTAAAAAAATGAATTTTTCTTTGTTTCTGTTATAAAATTTAGCAAATTAGTAATTTTTCTTCGTAAATTTTGGCCAAAATTTATACTGCTACATATCTTTGGTAAAAATAAATACAACTTGGTGTATATTATTTGGTCTTTGTGAATGTTAGAGAGTCCAAAAGCTATGGTGCCAATATCTGAAAATTGATCACACCTGAAGTACTGACGGCCTATCTCATTTCTTGAGACCCTAACATGCCAGAAAAGTACAAATACCTCCCAAATGACCCCTACTTGGAAAGAAGACATTCCAAGGTATTTAGAAAGATGCATGGTGAGTTTTTTTGAAATTGTCATCTTTTCCCACAATTCTTTGCAAAATCAAGATTTTTTTTTTTCTTTTTTTTTTTCACAAAATTGTCATATTAGAAGGTTATTTCTCACACACCGCATATGCATACCACAAATTACACCCCAAAACACATTCTGCTATTACTCCCGAGTACGGCAATACCACATGTGTGAGACTTTTACACAGCGTGGTCACATACAGAGGCCCAACATGCAGGGGAGCACCTCCAGGCGTTCTGGAGCACCCAGGCCAATTCTGACATTTCTCTCCTACATGTAAAAATAATAATTTATTTGCTAGAAAATTACATAGAACCCCAAAACATTATATATATATTTTTTTAAGCAAAGACCCTAGAGAATACAATGGCGGTTGTTGCAACTTTTTATCTCGCACGGTATTTGCGCAGCAATTTTTAGAACGCGTTTTTTTGGGAAAAAAAACAGTTTTGTGCTTTAAAAAAAACAAAACAGTAAAGTTAGTACAATGTTTTTGCATAATGTGAAAGATGAAGTTACGCCAAGTAAATAGATACCTAACATGTCACCCTTCAAAATTGCACACTCTCGTGGAATGGTGCCAAACGTCACTACTTAAAAGTCTCCATAGGTGACGCTTTAAAATTTTTTACTGGTTACATGTTTTGAATTACAGAGGAGGTCTAGGGCCAAAATTATTGCTCTCGCTCCAACGTTCGCATTGATACCTCACATGTGTGGTTTGAACACCGTTTTCATATGTGGGTGGGACTTACATATGTGTTCGCTTCTGCATGCGAGCACACGGACATGGGCGCTTTAAAAATTTTTTTTTTTTTTTTTACTGTTTATTTTACTTTATTTATTTTAGTTTGACACTTTTTCCCCCCCAAAAAAATTTTTGATCACTTTTATTCCTATTACAAGGAATGTAAACATCCTTGTAATAGGAATATGGCATGACAGGTCCTCTTTACAGTGAGATATAGGGTCAATAAGACCTCACATCTCACCTCTAGGCTGTGCCTGAAATAAAAAAAAAAAAAAAAAACGATCCTGGCTTCGATCGTAGCGGTGAGTCGGTAGAAGCACCGGAGGGTGGCGGGAAGGGGGGGGCGTCCCCTCTCGCCTCCCATAAGAACGATCAAGCAGTGGAACAGCCGCTATGATCATTCTTATGGTGTAGGAAATCGCCGGCTAAAAAAGCTGATATCTGAATGATGCCTGTAGCTGCACCCATCATTCAGATATCCCCGCTCAAAGTCAAGAACGTCATATGACTGTGGGCGGGAACTGGTTAAAAATTGCGGAGTATTGCGGGGTATTGCAGAGTATTGCGGGGTATTGCAGAGTATTGCGGAGTAGTGCAGGGTATATTGCAGAGTATTGCGGGGTATATTGCAGAGTATTGCTGGGTATATTACAGAGTATTGCGGGGTATATTGCAGAGTATTGCTGGGTATATTGCAGAGTATTGCTGGGTATATTGCAGAGTAGTGCCGGGTATATTGCAGAGTATTGCGGAGTAGTGCAGGGTATATTGCTGGGTATATTGCAGAGTAGTGCGGGGTATATTGCAGAGTAGTGCCGGGTATATTGCAGAGTATTGCTGTGTATATTGCAGAGTAGTGCAGGGTATATTGCAGGGTATATTGCAGAGTAGTGCCGGGTATATTGCAGAGTATTGCTGTGTATATTGCAGAGTAGTGCAGGGTATATTGCAGAGTATTGCTGTGTATATTGCAGAGTAGTGCAGGGTATATTGCAGAGTATTGCTGTGTATATTGCAGAGTAGTGCAGGGTATATTGCAGGGTATATTGCTGGGTATATTGCAGAGTAGTGCCGGGTATATTGCAGAGTAGTGCCGGGTATATTGCAGAGTATTGTCGGGTATATTGCAGAGTATTGCGGGGTATTATGCAGAGTATTGCGGGGTATTATGCAGAGTATTGCGGGGTATTATGCAGAGTATTGCAGGGTATTATGCAGAGTATTGCAGGGTATTATGCAGAGTATTGCGGGGTATTATGCAGGGATGGCTGAGCATGGAGGGATGGATGGATGTGACTACAATTGTCACTGAGCACCGCTGTGGGCACTACACATGCAGCCCACAGCGGTGCTGCCATCCGATCCCTCCCCCTCTCCCCTCACACTGTACCAATCGGTACAGAGAGGGGAGGGAGGAACCGGCGTCATGACATGACGCCGGTCTGTTGACATGTGATCGCTCCGTCATTTGACGGAGCGATCACATGGTAAACGGCCGCGATCAGCGGCCGTTTACCGTGATCCGTGATGAGGACCCGGCGGTCACGGAAGTTCTCGGGTGCGCACCCCAGGGGGCGCGCGAGAGCAGTATTCTGGGAGGTCGTCCATGGACGTCCACCCAGAACTAGCCGACCGCGCTGTAGCCGTCTTTCGGCTATGGCCCGGTCGGCAAGTGGTTAAACTGAGATTAAATTACACACAGGTATACTGGATTTAATAATTAGGTGACTTCTGAAGACAATTAGTTTCACTAGATTTTAGGTAGGGGTATCAGAGTAAAGGGGGCTGAATACAAATGCATGCCACTTTTTCAGATATTTATTTGTAACAAATATCACATAAAATACCAATAAAATACATTTACATTTTTGGTTGTACCATGACAAAATGTGGAAAATGTCAAGGGGTACGAATACTTTTTCAAGGGGCTGTATTTTTATTGTGTAATTGATGTTTTAAGCAGTGATCTCTGTCATGTGAGTAGTGGCCCATCCCCCCACAGTTAGAATCACTCCCTAGGACGCACTCAACCCCTTGATCGCCCCCTAGTGTTTAACCCCTTCCTGCCAATGTCATTTACACAGTAATCAGTGCAGTAGTGCTGATCGCTGTATAAATGACAATGGTCCCAAAATAGTGTCAAAAGTGTCCGATGTGTCCGCCATAATGTCGCAGTCATGATAAAAGTCGCAGATTGCCGCCTCTACTAATGAAAAAAAAATTATAATAAAAATGCCATAAAACTATCCCCTATTTGGTAGACGCTATAACTTTTGCGCAAACCAATCAGTATACGCTTATTGCATTTTTTTTTTACCAAAAGTATATATAAGAATACATATTGGCCAAAACTGAGGAAAAAAAAAGTTTTTTTATATATTTTTGGGGGATATTTATTATAGCAAAAAGTAAAAAATAATGCGTTTTTTTCAAAAGTGTCGCTTCTTTTTGTTTATAGCACAAAAAATAAAAACTGCAGAGGTGATCAAATACGACCAAAAGAAAGCTCTATTTGTGGGAAAAAAAGGACGTCAATTTTGTTTGGGTGCAACATCGCGCGACTGCTCAATTTTCAGTTAAAGCGACGCAGTGCTGAATCGCAAAAAGTGCTCTGGTCAGGAAGGGGGTAAAATCTTCTGGGGCTGAAGTGGTTAAAACACATTCAGCTTTTACTGAACATGAAAATACTTTGAAGGTCAATCTTGACAAATGCATCAAAAATATACTTTTACAGAAAGACAAAGTTTTGGAGGGATCAGCTAGCGTTTAAGGAAGGGCAGGCGTATAAATGGAATCAATCTTTCTCAAACGTGAAGAGGAAACAATTCCAGCAGTCAAGAAATGATCAAGAATATGTTACTTCTGAATTTATTTGTCATTCATTTTTGAACTAAAACTGCAATCTCTCTCTCTCCCTCTCTCTCTCTCTCTGTCTCTCTCTCTCTCTCTCTCTCTCTCTGTCTCTCTCTCTCTCTCTCTCTCTCTCTCTCTCTCTCTCTCTCTCTGTCTCTCTGTCTCTCTCTCTCCTAAAAAAAAAAAAAAAAACCTGTGATTTTTTTTTTTTTTTTTTTTAAAAAGCTCGATTCACAATTCGAATAAAGTTTTTTTTGGACACCGCACTGGTCCTGAGGAGCTGTGGGCAGGAGTTTTTAGGCTTCGGCCGTGGCTTCGGCCTATTCCGCGGCGTCCGGCCTCGCGGACTAGGCCGAAGCCCCGGCCTCGCCTAAAAACTCCTGCCCCCAGCTCCTCAGGACCGGCGCGGTGTCCGCGCCGGTCCTGGTGAAAAAAAAAAATTGATTTGTTTAAATTTTGAATCAATTTGACCTCTCAACTCAATTCAAGATTCTAATCGATTTTTTTCCTCAGTCCTAATATATATATATATATATATATATATATATATATATATATATATATATTTATATTTATCATTTATATTGGTTTTTGGTGTTACATCACCACTAGGGGCTTTAAAACCCCACAGGGGGGAACCTTGCTCTCTGTATATTGTACACAGGGATGTTGGCCCAACCCCTAGTCCTCTCTATCTCAACTCCTTTCTATAAGACTGATTTTCTGTGTCCGGATGAAAGAAGATAATGCAGTGTGACTGGCTGTGCATCAGTGGGGACCCCCTTCACTTGCAGCCCTTGCGGGGGTAGTGCTACATTTGGGGTTCGTCCGGGATTCGTCCATGGTAACTTGCACGGCCATTGCCCCTAGCAACCAGAAATCATAGAGCCAGGAGACTTTGTCGCTGGAAATTCCTCAAGGGAGTAACAACAGGAAGGCGGGGACTATGCATTGCTAATTGTGACTATAAAAGTGGTGTTCAAGTGCTATTATCTATAGCAACCATGGGTTACTGCCAACCAGCTATACTGCATACCCAGTTGCCCTAACCATGACTGGGATGGCTACTTGTGCTACGCCGGAGCCTGCCTTGATCATTTAGGACTGTATTGGGTGCTGTCATCCATGGCAACCACAGCGGGCGATCGCGCCCATGGATTACAAAATGTCCAGCTGTCTGATCATGACTGGGAAAAGTGACTGTGTGCTGGAACATCCTGCTGAAACCAGTGAAAAGTGCATTGATGTGTCTGCTACTACCCGTGGGTGAACTGGTGGGAACTGACGGAATGGTGTCTATCAGCTATGCAACCAAAGCTGAAACAAGAGACTTTCAAGATCCTGCTAAAATCAGTATGGTATGGAATCTAGGGTTCCGGACTATACTTATACAGTGTGTAACATTGGGGGTTCTTTAGCTTAGTGTAGAGCGTACCAGTGAGCGGAGTCCATGCCAGATATGCCGTTTTAAGGGCTTGTAGGCCCAGAAAAAAATGTCAATCCAGAATTCCCACGCAGGGGTTTCAATTTCACAGCAGTAATAAACAAAAATACCAAGCCACCTGACTCTCTGGTCAGCTCTGCTGCTCAGGCTTTGCTTCAGCCCTCTTGACTTTATAACTGAGTTCCTGTACCTCAGCACTCCCAGCTTCCTTGCTGTTCCAGCCCATAGGCTTGGACCCTCTGTCTGCTCTGACAAACAGAATTGTGCAGACATGCACACTTCTCCCTTGCTTGCCTGGACTCCTTGGGAGGGTGGAGCCCAGAACCATGGTCAGGTGTCTACAAATAGTCCAGCACACACCTGACCAGTGTGCTGGTGAGTCTCAAAATCAGGCCCCAGGACTGGGGATTTCATCCCACCCGGATCGCTACAAAATCCCCGGGCTCCAGATCCCAAAACGGATTTTAGTGAATAATGCAGAAACTGAAAAGCCAGTTTCCCCCCAAATAAGCAAATAAACTGGAGCTCCTCAACCTGCCTGGTTGAAAATCCTGCGTCCATACTGGTGGGGTACCACACTACCACATACCCCCCCCCCCTTGTTTCGACCCAGAGGACGGGGCACACAAGTTTCTTTTGGCACCTCTGTGTCAGCTACCATTTACAGGAGTCCAATCCTGTCCAACCTCACTTCTTTTAAAGGGGAACTCTACCCAATGCCTCCTTTGGTGTCTCCCTCTAAGCCTCACTGTCACTCCGCTACTAGCTTTGATGCAACCTTCCCAACTCTTCTTCTGAGTGCATTTCCATAAGCACTTCCTCTCCTGAAATTTTAAAGTGTTACCCCTGGTCTTTCTGCCAACTCTTCTGCCTCCACGCTTCAGGTTCCCAGGTTTCCCAACACTTCTCTCAGCATTTGTTAGGGCAGTACCTGCAGAGGGCACACACACCGGAGGGTGGCAATCGCCCACGAGAACCTAACAAGATACCACCTCCCCCAGTGTCACCCACTCAGCAGGCAGCTGTCCTACCACCTGACCTTTTTTAATACCACCTGGATTTCTATCCAAAACCAGAACAGGCGAGCTCTCGTCTGATCCGCATACCAACCTTACTGTAATTTTTACCCATTTCCCTGTCTTAGGGACCTTATCAGATTTGTCACATAAACCTATTATTGAACTGGTGACCCCAGTCTCTTTAACCATCTCTGTCTGAGCCCCGGTCAGGATTTCTGGTCTACACTTGCCCCTTCCATCTCACGTGGGCTGGCCACTGGTACCATATACGCGCCCTTCACCGACACTGACAATTGACCATCACCACCCTGGACCATAGCAGCAGAAATGCTTTCCACCTGGCTGTTAGGAGGTGAAACCACAGATATTTTGGGCTCATTTTCCATTTCTCCACAGTCTCTCTCATATATTATATCTTCCGGACGTGATCCAGCAGCTTACGCCGTGGCAACTTTTTTTTTTTTTGAAACTCAAGTTTATTGTGAATATACATATAAGGGATTATACATATAAGGGATCTCCGGACGTAATCCAGCAGCTTACGCCGTGGCAACTTTTTTTTTTTGAAACTCAAGTTTATTGTGAATATACATATAAGCGATATTATAGGTAAACAGTAATGTACAAAGTATAATAGTCGCTACAGCATAGTAGTGGAGGGTCAACATAGGGTTAGGGGATGTAGCATAGCTGTGCATCATAATAGATAACAGTAACAATAAACATCGCGGTAACTGAGAGGAGTCAAACAGGTAGACAGGGTCCCTTCATGTGGATGTTGACCAGGTGAGGGTGTCAGTTATGTGGGAGTGCGTTCATGGGGGGTTTACATTTAGGGTGTTTAAGCCAAAGGTCCCAGTTTGTTTGGAAGCTAGGTAGTTGGAGGTGGGCTGTGGCATGCATGAATTCCATTAGGCAGTGGTTATTTAGGAGTGCAGTAATTTCCATGCTGGAGGAAGGCTGAGGGGATTTCCAGTTTTTGGCGATAGCTAAGCGTGTAGCAATAAAAGCATGGGAGATAACAGTTCAGGAGGATCAAGGCCAAAGATCCAAGTCAAGGCCTAACAATACCATTTGTGGAGTCAGGGGTACAGGAACCGATATAATGGAGAAAAGAAGTTTGGAGAGCATAGACCATAGCGCAGTTAGGATTGGGCATGACCATCATATGTGGAGAGGGGTGCCTGGAGATCCGCAATTCCTCCAGCAAAAGTTGCTTGCAGTTGGGTATATATGGACAAGTCTGGTCGGAGTGAGGTACAATTTGTGGTATATTTTTTGGACTGTTTCCCAATGGAGTAGGCATTTGGAGATTTTCAGGGGTGCTTTGAGGGAACAATGCCATTGCTGGGGAGTGTAGGAGCAGTGTAATAGGTGTTCCCATTTCGTGGGGGATTTGGATGTTGGGTCGTTTCCGGTGAGGAATTTGTAGCAAAATGTGATTCCACGTTGGTGGGGTGAGGTGAGATTGAAAAATGTTACTATGTGCCATGGCAGTAAGCTTTCCGACCAATGTACCTTAGAAAGAATCGACCGTATTCTAAGATATTTGAAGAAGTCTTTATGATCTATGTGGAAGGTGGTTCTAAGAGTGTGGAATGGTTTGAGAGAGGAGCCTTCGTAAAGGCTGCCGAGGTTGGGGATGCCCTTAACGGCCCTTTTGGAGACATTGATGTCAGGGGTGAGGATGTGGAGGGCTGCCAGTGGTATGTTTTGGAGTAGGCAACGTGGGATACCCTTGGAGGTTTGTATGATGGCTTTCCATACGCAGATGGTAGCATTAATGGAGTCAAGGAATGAGCGAGGTACATGATGTTGGAGGAAAAGGGCACAAAGGACCAGTTTGGGGTGCGAGGTGAGTGCTGCTCGTTCTATTTGTGTCCATGTGGTTCGTTGAGTGGTGTTCCACCAGGTTTTGGCTTGGTCAAGTACTGTCTCTTTGTAGTAGGCCGCTAAATCTGGTGCACCCATCCCACCAGTAGTTACTGGTTGGCAGAGAGTGATGCTTTTAAGTTGGGAACGTTTGCCGCCCCAGATGAACGTGTTAATTATGGATTGTAATTGCATTATTTGTTGTTTGAGAAAGGGTATGGCTAGGGTTCGGAATATATATAGAGCATGGGGTAGGAGAAACATTTTAGCAAGGGCTATTTTGCCTGCCCAAGAGGCCGTGGTATGTTTGAGGTCTTGCACTTTTTTTGTAGTTTGGCCGTGAGACTACTAAGATTGAGAGACTGTATGCCTGAGGAGGGTGTGAACAGTTGTATGCCCAAGTAAGTAAGGGTTGAGTTAGGTGCCCATGAGAAGGACCTATCATTAGTAATATCATGCTTAGTTCGTTGGTCTAGTCCAGTGATGGCGAACCTTGGCACCCCAGATGTTTTGGAACTACATTTCCCATGATGCTCACCTACACTTCTGAGTGCATGAGCATCATGGGAAATGTAGTTCCAAAACATCTGGGGTGCCAAGGTTCGCCATCACTGGTCTAGTCCTATGCCTAGCATTCTGTATTTAGAAAAGCTGATTTTATAGAGAGAGACTTTGCTGAATAGATCTAGGGCATTGTGGAGTGCGGGGAGTGAGGTGACGGGGTTAGTTAGGGAGATGATAACATCATCTGCGTAGAGGCCAATTTTGTGGGTTTCTCGTGCTATTGTTATACCTGAAATAAGCGGGTTGTCGCTAATAGATTGGGCTAAGGGTTCCATGACAAGGGCGAATATCAGGGGCAAAAGTGGGCACCCCTGACATGTCCCTTTGGAGATATGGAAGGGGTCTGAGAGTAGCCCAGAGGTCATGACTCTGGTGCTGGGGGAGGAGTAGAGGGCGAGTATTGCTTGTAAGATGGCTCCTGAAAAAACAAATTTTCTTAGGACCGCAGTTAGATAGGACCAGTCCACTCAGTCAAATGCCTTCTCTGCATCGAGGGAGATGAGCAGAGAAGGCGTTTGATGGTGTTCCACCCACTGTATCAGGTCTATAAACCTGCAAGTGCCGTCCGAGGTCTGCCTGCCAGCCACAAAACCCACCTGATCAATATGAATGAGTTGTGGTATGCTATCAGATAATCGGGTGGCCAAAAGTTTGGCGTAGAGTTTGGTGTCGGTATTTAGTAGGGAAATGGTTCTGTAGCTGGCAGGTTGGTCAGTTGGTTTACCCGGTTTCGGGATAGTAGCAATGGTAGCTTGGAGGGATTCTGGTGGGATGACGGCCGTGGTTGCGATAGAGTTGAAAGAGTGGCATAGGTAAGGGGTGAGAAGGTCAGAGAAGGTTTTATAATATTCGTTATTAAATCCGTCAGGGCCAGGAGCTTTATGCAATGGCAGGGCATTGATGGCCGCTGCAATTTTTGAGGGGGGAGAACGGGGAGAAGAGTTGCAGAATTTGTTCCTGCGAGAGTGTGGGAAGTTGAAGGCTGGCAAGGAAGTCATCTATATCAGAAGAGGAAGGCGGTATGGCAGAGCCAGTGTTGGTGAGATTGTATAATTTGGAGTAATAAGAACTAAATTGGTCCGCAATGTCTTTAGGGTTAGTATGTTTTAAACCATGTTGGTCTGTAAGGAAAGGGATTCTAGATTGTGTCATTTTGTGTTTGCGATGTTTAGCTAGGTATGCCCCAGGTTTGTTATGATACGAGTAGGTTTGTAGGCGGAGGCGTTTAAGGTGATAGTCAAAGTTAGTGTGTAGGTGCTCACTGAGGCTTGTCTGGCTGTTTGTAGTTCAGAGGTGAGTAGAGGAGAGGGTTTTGTTTTATTAGCTTGTTCGAGCGTGCGTATTTGATCTAGGAGTCTGTTAGTAGTGGAATTATGTTGTCTCTTCTGGTGAGCACCTAATTTGATCAGGAGGCCTCTAATGTAGGCTTTGTGGACATTCCAGAGGACGGTGGGGTTTTCCACCGATCCTTCATTTGTCGTGAAATATTGTTGTAATTCAGATAGAATCTGTGTTTGGTGCTGGTGAGCAATAATAGAGGTGTTAAGCCTCCAGATGGTATTGTTTTTGTGCATGGGCGCTGGAAAGAGCCTCATTGAGATGGGCGCATGGTCAGACCATGTGATAAGTCCAATTTTCATGTCCTGGACCAGTTGTAGGGTATGTTTGTCGGTCAAAAAGAGATCTATCCGAGAGTAGGTTTGTTGTGTGTGGGAGAAAAAGGTGTAATCCTTTTTGGTGCCATGAAGGCATCTCCAGGGATCGTAAATGTTTTCCGAATGGAGCAGGGAGGCAAGAGAGGTAGAACGTTTGCGGGCAGGATTGGAGGTGTCTAGTGAGGGATCAATAATTTGGTTGAAGTCACCACAGATGATCAGGGGTCCTTGTTTAAAGGGTTCCAGTTTTTTCAACAGAAGTTTGTAGAAATGGTGTTGGTTGGTGTTAGGGGAGTAAATGTTGGCAATGGTGATGGTATGGTTATTGATAGTGGCCTGTAAGATTATAAACCTGCCATCAGGGTCTATGTTAATGTGTAATGGTTGGAAGGAGACCGTGGAGCGTATGGCAAGCAGAACACCTGCTTTCCTTTTGGCAGCGTTAGCAAAGTAACAGTGAGGATATTGTTTGTGGGAACAGGAAGGGGGTTTGCTGGATGTAAAGTGGGTTTCCTGTACACATAGTATGTCAGAGGTATGAGCTAGAGCTTCTTTCCACGGTAAACTTTGTTTGTAAGGGGAGTTTAGGACCTTAGCATTAATAGATATGAAAGTAACTGACATGTCAGGAGGTGGATAGTCAGTAGGGGTAGGGGAGGAGGTGGGTTGCACTCCGCGGGTGGGTATGTACAGGGGTGGCTATGAGGGGGTAGACCTGTAAGAAAGAGTCACAGTAATCAAACTTGGTTAATGCTCTAACGGTAATCAGATATACATGTATGGCAGTAGATAAAGCCTGTGGTAAACGATGGCAAACTTTGAACGTGTTATAACACAACAAAGGGAGGAGAAAAAAGGAAAAAAGAAAAGGAAAAAAAAATCAGTTATTCAAGTGCTTGGCTCTTTTCTTTCTCTGGAGTGTACAAAGTGGTACGCTCATCAGGGACAGGAACGAGGTGTAGTGGAGCCAGTTCAGTGTCTCAAAATTTTTCCATGGGGCACTCGTTTGGAAGAAATAAACATGGGTATTCTTTACCTGCGGGTGGAAGTAGGAGCATTGCGTCTGAGACCCGAGGTCGGTATTGGGGTCCACTGAGGCAGTGGATCAGATGGTGGTGCGGTGATTTGTCCCCAGTTGAGCATTCGCTTGATGCCATCTTTGGGAGTGAAGATGGTGGTGCTTTGGTTCTGGTGCGTGACAACCAATTTGGTTGGAAGGCCCCACTTGTATGGGATGTTGTTTTTCCTGAGGGTCGTGGTGGTCTGTGAGAACTCCCTTCTTTTTTGAGCCATGGTGGAAGAGATGTCAGCATATAAGGAGACAGAGAAGTAAGGATCAGGGAGTGGAGAGGTGGATCTGGCAGCCGCCATGATCTTTTCTTTCACTTGGAAAAAATGGATGCGGGCGAGGACATCTCTAGGCACAGATGCGGGGAGATGGTTAGGTTTGACAAGCCGGTGTGCTCGATCGATGATCATGTCAGCTTGACGGAGTTGGGGTATAAGCGTGAGGAATAGTTGCTGTATGTAGGGGATCAATTCTGGAGGTTTAACAGATTCTGGCACTCCCCGGAATTTAATGTTGTTCCTCCTTGTTCGATCTTCTAAATCTGCGACTTTGGCACGCAGATATTGCATTTCCTCAGTGTAGTGATCATGGGCTTCCACCATTTCGTTATAGGCCACAGTATGTTCAGAGAGCTGTTTTTCAATAGTATCTGTGCGGTCTTCTACATGATCTATACGAGAGTGAAGTGTAGAGATCGATGATCTCAATTCATTATGAATGTCCTGTTGCAGTGATAATAGCATGAGCTTTAGTGTGTGCTCAGAGGCTGGCTGGTCAGAGGCAGGCAGTGTGGCCAGTGAGTCAGAGTGAGGCAGTTCAGTGCCTGCAATGGCTGGGGTGTCCCAGTGCTGTTTTTTAAGCTGAGGAGCTTTGGTGGGTGAGAGGACAGGAGAGTGAGCAGCTCTCTTACCTCTGTCAGCAGGCGAGGGCTGTGAGGGATCTCCTTCTGGGGCTGAGCTGTCCATCTCCTCAGGAATGTGTTCCAGGGAGCTCCCGGGCTCAGGCAGTAAGGTATGCAGCGCCGCGCCAGCGCCATCTTGGGCTGTCAGCTCTGCTGAAGTAGTCTGTGAGGCGGCGCGGCTTGTTGATGCTGGTGTGTCCGCTTCTGGACATCCCGATCGGGTGCCCGATGTTTCTGCTCCCCTCCCGTGTGACAGAGAGGGGGAGTGAGGTCGTCGTTTATGCTGGGTGTTACTGTTTGTCTCTAGACTGAGCAGAGGAATCAAGCGGCCATCTCAGTCCACAGCTAGCCACGCCCCTGCAGTGGCAACTTTTAACAAAAGTAACAAATTCAGGAATAAACCATTCCTGTCCTGTTCTTCTTTGTTCTGTACAGTCTGCCATTCAGTGGTCGACCTAGTGGTACTCCGCAATACCAGACTGTCAGACTGTGGAGGAGACACACTAGTATAGATTGGCTGTACATCCCAAAGTTCAAGCATCGCTTTGGTTACAGACCAGACCCTTGTTCCCAGACCCAAGTCCTTCCTGGTGACTGTTATCACACTGGGAAAGCAGACAGACTCATTCGCTGACACTTGAGAACTTGTGACTTTCAAACGAACATCCTCCCAGCTGGAGATAACCACAGCCTGGTGCTCACCCAGAGCGCTGCCAGGTGCTGGACTCATATGCAAATTTTCAGGCTCAGCATCAATGAACTGCTCCAGAACATTATCAGTGACAACGTCACTTTGACACTCAATGTCAACCTTAGTTTTGTGGGTCACGTACAATGCCTCTGCTGTGCGCTCGCCCTTATTTGGTTCATCCAGGTGCAGCAGCCACCGCTCCATCTGGTACAAGCTGTTCTGCAGTCCCTCCTGCTGGCACAGCACAAACAGTGTCAACCTTATTTTTGTGCATAAAAGCCTTATCTATCATGGAGATTTTTACCCCAACTATCCCAATCCATTGTTTGTGCGCTCCGTTCACTGGTACTCCTCAGAACCGATCCATCCGCCCAAGGGGACACATAACAACAGATGGGCTTAGTTGCAGACTCATTACACAAATCATTGTGAATCATGTCAAACTGTGGTAATACATGTTTTAACACAGCAGGTTGCAATACACCATATTCCCCACCTTGCTCAGATGGCGCTTCATAAGCCTAACACACTTTTGCACTTTCCACAGGTTGCATTAACCCACTATTTACCTGCAGACTTTCCGTATTAGCAGATTGCACTAACACCTTCCCATTAAAAGGTGCAGTGCCACTCTGTCTCACCAGAGTGACATCGCAGTTGTCCAGGGAAACCTCCGGCTTCAATACATGAAGTTCCCTGGAGAAGCCTAAGGACAACTGTGCTGTCTTACCACTAGTTGCTATGGGCAATGGCCCATCTTTAACCACACCTTTTGCTTTGCAAGAACCTGGGGTTTTCCCAACAGCAAACTTTTCATTAACATTAACAGCATGTTTAGCTCTTGCAGGCTGTCTTAGTCCACTGCCAACTTGAGACTGGCAGACATTAGACACATCACTATTCCCCTCTTGAGAAGCACACACAGGTGCAGGTTTGACTTTAACCCCTGCCTCCGCACTGTACAGGGTACTGCACAGGGAAAAGTCACCCTCAAGAACACATTCAGTGGCCTCACTAACTGGGGTCACTCTCACATTATGGACAGTCTCATGACCAGTCCTTTTCCACGTAAACTCAGCGTTTCCAGTCATTATTCCATTGAAGGCAGTGTTATCCACCGCAGTAGTAGGGGTCAACATCTTCATTTGAGTATGGCATCTCGCAAACCAGTTCTCTGCTGCACTTTTACTGGCCAACTCCCCCTGGTGGCCACGGGATGAAACTACAGCAGGTATCTCCCACTGTTTAGCACCCCCTGCAGGCACAACAGGAAACTCCTCCTTGTTGCTAGGTGTGACTGCAAACATATTTGCACAGAAATTTGGGCCTGAAGACAAAAACTTTTGCTCAGCAATATTATCTCCAGCCGTATTTCAAAACCTAGGGCAAGAAAACATGCCATGCCCCAGCTGGCCACATTCTCAGCATGGTACTGGACGACTTTTTCCCAGGGTGCTTCTCTCCTGGTAATTCCCAGCTGGGTGGAATGCACAGACCTCTTTAAGGGGACGCTGAGCCAAATCTCCACTGCAGCTCCTCCTTTCTGGCACAACTTTCACTCCTGTCACCATGGGAGACCGCACTCTCCGAGCAGAACTTTGCTGGCTCTCTCCAATATGCTGTATCAGCTCCTCCTGAAGCCACTTGCCATGATCCTTATTAGACATCCCATGGTACACAGACAGCCCGAATGGCTTCCTCTGTGTTGCTATGGGCAACCACTTTCGGTCTCAGCCTTTGGTCAGCCTCTCTCCTTGCATATAGCATGGGCTTCTCTCTGCGGGATCCTGTCTCATGCTGTGACACATTCACATCTTTCACAATAGCTACTGTTTTAACTGCAGCAGCATTGTCAGGGGCAGCAACACCCCTCTTCCATTTATGGACATCCAGCAGCTCTCCCCTTGCACTGAGGGTTGGCTTGCTTATCTCTGTAGCTTGGTTCAGCACTGCCAGGTGCCGCTTGCACCAGTCCACAGCCGATTCAAACACTGGTGGACACTCCATATTCGCAGTCACTCCACTGCACAGAGCAACAACAGGAGCACTGTCTCTTTAAGGGGCCTCTCCCTTCCAGGTACACCACCTTCTGCAGAGCACAGGAAGTTTCTGGCAATAGCTCACTGGTATATGTGAGGATCTTCAGTTATGCCTGCATTCTCCACCACTTGTAACATTGGGGGTTCTTTAGCTTAGTGTAGAGCCTACCAGTGAGCGGAGTCCATGCCAGATATGCCGTTTTAAGGGCTTGTAGGCCCACTTTTATTAAAGAAAAGAATGTCAATCCAGAATTCCCATGCAAGGGTTTCAATTTCACAGCAATAATAAACAATAAATACCTTGCTGTTCCAGCCCACAGGCTTGGACCCTCTGTCTGCTCTGACAAACAGAACTGTGCAGACATGTACACTTCTCCCTTGCTTGCCTGGACTCCTTGGGAGGGTGGAGCCCAGAACCATGGTCAGGTGTCTACAAATAGTCCAGCACACACCTGACCAGTCAGTGCGCTGGTGAGTTTCGAAATCAGGACCCAGGACTGGGGATTTCATCCCACCCGGATCACTACAAAATCCCCGGGCTCCAGATCCCAAAACTGATTTTAGTAAATAATGCAGAAACTGAAAAGCCAGTTTTCTCCCAAATAAGCAAATAAACTGGAGCCCCTCAACCTGCCTGGTTGAAAATCTTGCGTCCATAGACTGGTGGGGTACCACACTACCACAAGTGATATCAAGGATCCTGTTTCAGGCTCATAAGTTAATAGCACAAAAGTGGATTTGCACACACCCCCCAAAAATGGCGGAATGGAGAACACAAATAAGAAAAACTATGATTAAAAAAATATATATTTTTTACATAGAGGGTGTCCAGAGAAATTTGAGAGTCTCTGGAAGAGTTGGGTGTTTTTTTTTTTACTTGGATATGGGTAGAGATATATAAGACATGGGAAAGGAGGAGAGGAGGGGGGGCGTAAGAGAAAAATACTGAGAGTGAGGATTGGTTAGATGACCTCAATGTTACTGCTATTATTATTATTATTATGCAATATTACTAAAGGATTGAGAAAAGGAGAAGAAAGGTGAAAAGTGTTTAACGGTGTAGTGTTTTTTTTTTTCTTTCTTTTGTTTATGTGATAGATATTGTATAATATATGTTTACTATTATGCTACTTGGGATGGATGTGTGTAATGTGTTGTCTAATTCTTTTTATAAAACAACAATAAAGAAAATATCTGATTTAAAAAAAAATCAGTATGGTATACACTTTCGCCCTTAGCAACCACTAGGGACTGTCATTGCTGCCTGTGTTCAGCTATCCAGCCCTGGCTGAGGTTGAGGGGCATGTTGCAACAAGTCCTGCAAATAACAGTGCATATGAAGTGACTGTAGGGACGGTGTCTGTGCCTGCAAAGTTCAGTTTGGTCAGGAAGGAGTTACGAGAGCGTGGGAGAACAAGCCTGCTTATCAGAGCTGCTGGTGCCAACTAGTCTGGAAGCTTGGGGCGGAGCCACACCCTAAAGGAAACCCAGCACTGGAAAGCAGAGGAGGAGTGCATCATGGCGGGTTACCTACAGCCCCGCGGCCCGTTTGTAAGCCTTCCTGACATGCAGGCACTGGACGGCCAATACCGGATGGTGGATACTGGGGTGCGGCAAGAGCACTGAGGGGGATTTACTCTCAGCATGATCAACGAAATGGAGAAGCTATGCCTGTTATGTCCTGGGTGCAGAAAACCTACAGCAGCAGTTGGAACCTGGCTGAAGTGTTGGCACTGTGAATAGCCTTTAATCACGCTGATGCCCAGTGACCTGCCACCAGTGACCTATGCTGTGAACTTGTCATCAGGAGTCCAGGGGTGAGTGGCATGCAGGCCCACACCCGGTTAAGTGTCTGCCACTATTTATGTGGGAGAGGCTGGAGAATCACAGTGGTTCAGAGCACAAGGGAGGAAGGGCCATGGCAGGAGGTGAGATCCAAGCCCAGCTCAAGATGTCCCAGTGGAGAAGCCGGCTGCTGAAGTCCACCCTGTAAGCCCCACCTGGAAGGAGCCAGTTGTTGAGGACCGCACGTCTTCAGGTGAGCCAGAGGGGAGTGGCAGAGGTGGTGAAATAGATTGAATGTCTCCCAGACTGTAGGCTGAGTTTGGGCTCCTAGAAGTGGAGGATGAGTGGTCCCCAGAGAGTGAGTTAGAGGAAGAGTGGACTTGGGGGGATGCGCAGGAAGCTGAAAATCTGCCAGCAGGAATATTAGGGGAGAGCTGGTTGACAGTTCCTGAAGGAGCAGAATGGGTGGCCAAGGAGCAGCAGCCTACATCTACCTGCACAGATGAACAGCTACCAACTCCACAACAACAACAACCCCGTAGTGCCCCTGCCTCATCCCCGGTCCAGACAGAGCCAGATGTCACCAGGGACAGGTTACAGGCACGAGACACAGCCTACAAACTGTGAATTGCTGGATCTTCACAGGCCTGTGTCTTACCCAGATGCGGAAAGCCCAGGGAGCTCCCCAGGTTCTCCTAATTTCAGAGGAAGGTGCAGAGAAGGACTGCTCTGGAGTGGGGAATAGACTTTCCGTATGTTCCACAAAATGTCATGGACATCATGGAAAGATGAACATGACACTCATGGCCAACATCTGTAATATCTAAGTTAGAAGAAAAGAAAAACCAAAAATCAGACTATATAGGCCAGACATGGAAAGTAGAGACCATTTATAAAAATTCATACAATTTTATTATACAAATTTTATAAAAAAAAGAACATACAGCATGTATACATGCTTATAGTTAAAACCAAGTATAGTAGTGCTTTTTGTATGGAGTAAACCACATATATTTATACAATAGTTGTTAACATGCTACAGAGATTACAATGCTGGTTATAGGTCCTCATGTGCCAACTTGTTTTGCCAGTGTTGCTCCATCAGGACTTGCAACACAGAGATCCACCGCTCTGAGCAGTGAAAGCCGAACATAGGGTAATTAGTGGCACACCCAATCCAGGTGCTCTGGCTCAGGATATCCTTCCCGCATCCAAAAACAAAATCACTGATACAAAAGCATGGAAGAGCAGGCACTACTGGAAATTCAGTATTGAGTCTTTATTGCAGTATGACCATGTACAAAATAAGTGAAGGCTAACGCGTTTCGGCAAGAGCTTTGTTCACAGCACAAACACAAAGTGAAAAACAGCACATATATATGTACATATACATTAAAAGGTGGTGTAATTCACTCCCTCCAATTAGATGATGTCATTGATTGCAAATAAACGAGAAACATCGCTGCAGTTGTGTATTACCCTGGAAGTGTAAAACACATCAAATTAAAATGATACTGGGAAAACAAATTGGATCTATAAAATATAAATAGATTAAAAAAATTAGAGTAAAATATAATAGGATATAATATCTAGCACAAAAATATCTCTCTACATAAATACCTATCTGAGGAAAAGATAAACGTATCTGAAGTTCATACCAGATGGAATCCTGGTGTGGAGATTAAAAATCCACCAGACTTCATGCTCAAGGAGCCTATGGTGTACATCACCACCACGAGGTAAATTCTTAACCCTTTCCAAGCCATAAAAAATAAAGGATGATATGTTACCCAAGTGGTGATGCTTAAAATGTTTGGACACGTTAGATAAGCCCTTATCTGTGGAGTAAGATGCACCATGATAATGTTCACTTATCTTTACCCTTAAGGGCCTCCTAGTACATCCCACATATTGTAACTGACAAGAAGTACATTTAACTACATAAACTACATTACTAGTTCCACAATTAATATAGTCTCGTATTACAAATCTCTTACCAGTAGAGCAAGAGCGCACTGCACTATATTTTGTAGAGTATTTACTGCAGAACCAACAGGTATTAACACCACAGGCATAAGATCCCGTGGTGTGTAATCATGTCCTCCTCTGATTCTCAGACTGGAAAAAACTTGAAGACAGAATATCACCTAGAGTGCCAGCACGCCGGCTAGAAAACTTAAAGTCAGCTTGAATAACAGCTTTCAGATCTTTATCTGTTAACAAAATAGGAAGATGTTTACATATAATATCTCTAACCTTATTGAACTCCTGCGAATAGGTTGTAACAAAAGTAATGGGATTGGTCCATACCTCTTTATACCTTTTACGCCATGAATGTTCTAAGAGAGTGGTTCTATCCCTGTCATTGGCCACATTCATGGCCCTTTCAATATCTTTGTGTTTATATTCGCATGCCTGTAACCTGGAAGACACCACATTACACTCCTCTTAAAAAGTATTCACTGTAGAGCAATTATGTTTAGCCCTAATATATTCTCCCACTGGAACTGGCCGTATTGTATGCGCCGGGTGGCAACTAGTGGCCAATAATAGTGAATTACCAGCACATGTTTTACGATAAGTAGGGGATATTCCCTGTAGAGGCACAACCTTGTAGAGTAATGTCCAAAAATTAATATTTTCTTGATGAATATCAAAACTGAATTCAAGATTAAGGGGATTTTTTATTAGCATACTCAACAAAGGACACAATATCAGCATGAGTACCCTCCCACATGTCAAATTGCATGTCAAAGCGCACTAATGTGAACCAGGGCAAAAGGATTAGAGGGAGAAAGGAGAAATTTCTCCTCACACCAACCCATATATAAGTTCGCTAGAGATGGGGAAAATGTAGCTCCCATCGAGGCACCCTTGCATTGTAGATAAAAGACATTGTCAAAAATAAAACAGTTGTGTCTCAGTAGAAAATCCACAGTTAGGACAATAAATTCTTTCAATTCCATACTATAGAAACTATAATGTTCCAAGTGGAATTTTAACGCTTCCAATGCCAACTCATGAGGAATGCTTGAATACAAGGATTTATCATCCATTGTAATCCAACTAAAAGTGTCAACCCACTCTGTGTTTTGTATGTTAGCCAAAACCACTGAGGTGTCTCTAATGTGGCCGGGTAATCTAATAACCAGAGGCTGTAGATACTGATCAACCCAGTGGCCCAGTCTCTCACAGAGAGACCCAATGCCCGCAACTATGGGACGTCCCTGGATGGGTGAATTATGCTTATGCAGTTTGGGCAAATGATGAAAGACCAGGACCACTGGGTTATTTACTGGAAGGTACTCCACCATTTTTGATGACAAGACTCCCATATCTCGTCTCTCATCCAAAAGGTGAGTCAACTGTCGTCTGAACTTGGAGGTAGGGTTACTCAATAAGATGCGATAAGTAGACGCATCATTAAGTTGGCGTAAAACTTCCAACCTATAATCCTTCCAGTTCAAAATGACAACCTACCCACCCTTATCCGCCTGTCTGATAAACACATCATTATGGGATTTAGGAGTTTTAATAGCAACCCTCTGAGCTTTTGTTAAATTATCTTTAGAAAAATTAGGTGCTTTCTCTACCCTATCCCCAAGTCTGACTAGGTCCTCCTCAACCAGCGTTTGGAACATCTCTATTGCAATACTCCGAGTTTGGATTCCGTTCAAATTCATTAATGGAATCAACAAGATCAGTGTTTAACGTTGTATATATTTCTATAGTTTGGTACATTTTCAAGGATTCACAAATAGCCTGTATTTCCTCATTAATGGAACCAAGCAATTTTTCTTCCTGTGAAATGATTAGCCACATTAAATCCAGAGATCATTTAGACAAAACACCATTCCATGCAACCATAAACTCCTCAGAGTAAGATGTTGAGGGGAATTTTTTTATCCTTAATCCCCTCGGGATCATAGACTCCCCGATAAATTGTTTAAGACCCTCTGCGTCCCACCATAACTTTGTTTTTTTACTTTGTGTTTGTGCTGTGAACAAGGCTCTTGCCGAAACGCGTTAGCCTTCACTTATTTAATATATGGTCATACTGCAAAAAAGACTCAAGACTGAGACTTTCCGGTAGTGCTGGCTCTTCCCTGCTTTTGTATCAGTGATTTTTCTTCATCAGGACGTATGAAAAACTTTACAGCAATTATCTAAAGAAAAACAGTAATATTTTAAACAAAATACACAAAAAAATGGACATACAATATGTCAGTACATTCTTTGCATGGGGCATACCTCAGCATCCAAACACCAACATACACACAACCCCCTGGGTGGGCACCAGACCATCAAGGAGAACCCAATGGAGCATTGAGCATGCAAGATAAGTATGTATCTATATAAAAGAGGCTACAAGGTAAGGTGAAACCAAACAAGGCATAAAAATGAGAAGGAAAAAAAAAGATAGAAGCCAAGGGCAAATGGTCAATACCTATTTAGAGCTCGCTGACATCGGTAGCTGTGCACATCAAATAGGAACGAGCCCTGATCAAAAATTGAAATCTATTGTTATGAACAAAAAGAAAAATATGGGAGGTGAAAAAAAGAGAAGAACAATCAATAAGACTGTATAGAAGTCCTCTCTGGTATAAACATAATGTCTAACTCTGTAATTGATTGTATAGGGTAATACCTTGATAGCAGCGGCTGAAAGTTTAAAAAGTGTATTTACTCAGAAAAGTTATCATCCCCTAATAAAACAACAAAAATCCAAAGACTGATTTTCTGTGTCCGGATGAAAGAAGGAAATGCGGTGTGACTGGCTGAGCAGCAGTGTGGAACCCTTTCACTTGCAGCCCCTGCGGGGGTAGTGCTTCAGATTAAATAGAACAGGACCTAGTACAGAGCCTTATGGTGACTTTTCTCTGTTCCGATTGAATCCCATTTACAACCACACTCTGATATTTATCCTTTAGTTAACTGCATATCTACTGAACCACCGAAGGGTGAAGTCCTAGCGTGTACAACTTTTTATTAGATCATTATGTGTAACTGTAATAAATGCTTTGCTGAAACCAAGATAGGCTATGTCCACCGCACCACCCTGGTCCAAAACATTGTTAATATGTCAAAAAATGTAATCAGATTAGTCTGTCATGATCTGCCCTCAGTAAAGCCCTGCTGCTTTGGGTTCAGTAAGTTGTATGTTTTTAAGTGATCAATGATCCTTGTTTTCAGGAGATTCCATTTACTTGACTACAACCTGTATTAAACTCACTGGCCTGTAATTTCTACCTTGCTATACAGTGAGAAGGGAGCATTGGCTGGGGCCAAGCCGCACTCTGTCTGTCAATGGACACACAGAGTATGGCTCAGGATCAAGCCTGCACGTGTTCCATCATAGAAAGCAGCTTCCTATGGGGGCACACGGAGAAGAGGAGGAGCCCAGAGTGCCACTTGGTGATCCAAGAAGAGGAGGATCGGGGCTGCTCAGTGCACATCTCTTCTGAATTACTTGGTCAAGTCTCTTAACCAGTCTTTGAAGAAATAGGCAGTTAATAGGCAAGTTAAAGGAACAGAAAGAATGAAGTAAGGAGAAAAATATTCAACGTAGAGGATCCAAGGGAGGTTAGGAACAATTTAATGCATTTCACTTTTAGGTTTAGATGCACTCTAAAGTACAAATGTTGACCACAAATTTCACTTACTGAAATATAGAGAATGAATAGCAGGAAGAATTGTTATTATTTCTAGTGTGTGCACATACACTGTAAAATGTATATGGGTCCTGAAAATAATCAGACTAAACAAGTCATGATGTTATATAGACAAAATATTTTTAAAAAGTCTTAGACCTAAGTGAATACCATCTGGAAATGCTATTAATAATGGCCAAGCAATAAACAAGATGTAAATATTTTACTTACAAGTGTGGTTTCTGCTAATTTAAGGTTCATTGCTTATTACTATTATGACTCAACGTCGCACAGTGTCCTGTGATGAAACTGTTCCATGTAATAGGATGAATAAATGTTCTGTATAATGTCATGCGTATTTGTATCACTAATGCCGCGTACACACGACTGGTTTTGCCGTTGGAATAAACTCCGAAGGTTTCTCCAACGGAAGTCCGATGGAATTCCGCTCAAGCGGTCTTGCATACACACGGTCACACCAAAGTCCGACCGTCCAGAACGCGGTGACGTACAAGACGTACGACGGGACTAGAAAAAGGATGTTCAATAGCCAGTAGCCAATAGCTTCTGTCTCGTACTTGCTTCAGAGCATGCTCCGTTTTTGGTCCGTCGGAATAGCATACAGACGAGCGGTTTTCTCGATAGGAATTGGTTCCGTCGGAAATATTTAGAACATGTTCCATTTCTAGGTCCGTCAGAGTTTTCTAAAAAAAAAGTCAGATGAGGCATACACACAATCGGAATAGACGATTAAAAGTTTCTGTCACACTTTTTCTGTCGGACATTCCACTCGTGTGTACGTGGCTATAGACTCATTAATTCTTATTATGTCTCAGATATGTATTATTTCATTTACCACCCCATCTGTGTCCTCTGATCAGCTAATAACTAGAGATAGGGAATACATTAACCTATTGTTATACCAACAGCTTACACAGACTGTTGATGTGATCTAGCTGCTGTCTCTACATTATTTAAAGCAGTGGTCAGCAACCTTTTTCCACGTAAGGGCCGGATTCAATGTATGTGAATGCGTGGAGGGCCGCATTCTCCTGCTAATAAATGAAGATAATAATATTCCTAACATAGTAATAATAACAGTACAGGTTTACCTCACCTTAAGGTGCTTCACTAATATAAAACCAGTTCATCCTGAGGGAGCATGTGGCTGGGGATTCGGGTTTTACTGCCCCCTCCCCCATCCTGGCACCCAAGGGTGGCTGAGGCCAGCCCTGCCAGCCAGCGTGGTCTGAAGATGGGGTTCCTGCCCCTAGGGGAGATGGGGGCCCCATCCCCAGGGGTGATGGGGTCCCTGTTCCCAAGTGAGAAGGGGTCACTGTTCCCAGGTGAGAAGGAATCCCTGTCCCCGAGTGAGAAGGGGTCCCTGTCCTCTGTACCCCTAGAGCAATGTCCTCTGTTCCCCTTCACATCACTCCCATAGTGTTCTCTGCCCCCCCTTCCCCCATAGCAATTTTCCTGTGCCCCCCAAAGCAGTGTCCTCTGTCCCCTGCACCCCCCCCACTGTAGTGTCCACTGTCCCCCTGCACCCCACCCCACGCACACACAAAAACACTGTGTAGATAGAACTCTCATACCTTACACAGGTGTAAAGCAGAGCAGAGATTGGCATCACAGGTCTGGATGGGAGCGGGAACTGCTGAAGTTACCTTTTAACATCGACAGGCTGGTAACTGGTTGCTAGGATCGCCCGGCAACCAATCACCTGCTGTTCAATGTAAAAAGTTAACTTCAGCAGTTCCGCCCCCCCATCCAGCCCTGTGATACCAGCCGCTCGCAGCTGTCCAATGAAGAGGGGCCTGGTATGTCCAAAGGGCCTGGTATGGACGGGGGGAACCCATGCCGTTTTTTTCTTAATTCTGTCATAGGGCTCCCCTTAATCACTTCAATACACTATATTATATATTGCACACTGCACTATATATCCTGCCCTGTATTATATATAATACACTGAGGGCACTATATACTCTGAACTGCAGTATATATACTATACAGACTGCGCTATATACTCTGCTGAAAAATTAGGTGTCTTAGGTGTTGGTGGTGGCAGAACACGGTAACCCCTCACAGTTACTCTTGTTTGTGCAGGAACGGTCCCTGCTGTTAAATATTATTTCAGAGGCTGCTGGCCCTGTTTTAGTGGCCTGTGAGAGGCTGCCTCTCCTTGGAGGCCTTCCGGACATAATGGGTATTTTTTTTTTTTTTTAACACCACACTACACTGTATTATATACTGTGTACACTGCCTGAAGTGTATTTGAAACTATACACACTGTATTATATACTGTGTACACCGCCTGCACTGCATTATATATATATATATATATATATATACTAGTAGACTGTATATATCAAATATACTGCCTGTACTGACTGAATATATCAAATACACTGCCTCTACTGACTGAATATAGAGTTTACAATGTATATATAGGCCACGCTGAATGCAGAGTATATATATATATATATATATATATATATATATATATATATATATATACATTATCTCACAAAAGTGAGTACACCCCTCACATTTTTGTAAATATTTTATTCTATATTTTCATGTGACAACACTGAAGAAATGACTCTTTGTTACAATGTAAAGTATTGAGTGTACAGCTTGTATAACAGTGTAAATTTGCTGTCCCCTCAAAATAACTCAACTCACAGCCATTGATATCTAAACTGCTGGCAACAAAAGGGAGTACACCCCTAAGCGAAAATGTCCAAATTGGGCCCAATTAGCCATTGTCCCTCCCAGGTGTCATGTGACTCGTTACTGTTACAAGGTCTCAGGTCTGAATGGGGAGCATGTGTGTTAAATTTGGTGTTATCGCTCTCAATCTCTCATACTGGTCACTGGAAGTTCAACATGGCACCTCATGGCAAAGAACTCTCTGAGGATCTGAAAAAAAGAATTGCTGCTCTACATAAAGATGACCTAGGCTATAAGAAGATTGCCAAGACCCTGAAACTTTGCTGCAGCACGGTGGCCAAGACCATACAGCAGTTTAACAGGACAGGTTCCATTCAGAACAGGCCTCGTCATGGTCGACCAAAGAAGTTGAGTGCTCAGCGTCATATCCAGAGGTTGTCTTTGGGAAATAGACTTATGAGTGCTGCCAGCATTGCTGCAGAGTTTGAAGGGTTGGGACCATACGCTGCATCAAATTTGTCTGCATGACTGTCAGTGCTTAGACCATACGCTGCATCAAATTTGTCTGCATGGCTGTCGTCCCAGAAAGAAGCCTCTTCTAAAGATGATGCACAAGAAAGCCCTCAAACAGTTTGCTGAAGACAAGCAGACTGAGGACATGGATTACTGGAACCATGTCCTGTGGTCTAATGAGACCAAAATAAACTTATTTGGTTCAGATGGTGTCAAGCATGTGTGGTGGCAACCAGGTGAGGAGTACAAAGACAAGTGTGTTTTGCCTACAGTCAAGCATGGTGGTGGGAGTGTCATGGTCTGGGGCTGCATGAGTGCTGCCGGCACTGGGGAGCTACAGTTCATTGAGGGAACCATGAACGCCAACATATACTATGACATACTGAAGCAGAGCATGATCCCCTCCCTTCGGAGACTGGGCCACAGGGCAGTATTCCAACATGATAACGACCCCAAACACACCTCCAAGACAAGCACTGCCTTGCTAAAGAAGCTGAGGGTAAAGGTGATGGACTGGCCAAGCATGTCTCCAGACCTAAAGCCTATTGAGCATCTGTGGGGCATCCTCAAATGGAAGGTGGAGGAGCGCAAGGTCCCTGACATCCACCAGCTCCGTGATGTCATCATGGAGGAGTGGAAGAGGACTCCAGCAGCAACCTGTGAAGCTCTGGTGAACTCCATGTCAAAAATGGTTAAGGCAGTGCTGGAAAATAATGGTGGCCACACAAAATATTGACACTTTGGGTCCAATTTGGACATTTTCACTTAGGGGTGTACTCACTTTTGTTGCCAGCAGTTTAGACAATTATAGCTGCGTGTTCAGTTATTTTGACGGGACAGCAAATTTACACTGTTATACAAGCTGTACACTCACTACTTTACATTGTAGCAAAGTGTAATTTCTTCAGTGTTGTCACATGAAAAGATAAAATAAAATATTTACAAAAATGTGAGAGGTGTACTCACTTTTGTGAGATACTGTATATGTGTATATATATATATATATATATATATATATATATATATATATATATATTAGCAGACTGCTAAACTATTCACAGGCAACCTCTGCATGTGTGGGGAAGGGGTGTGTGCCTTTCCTCCAATCAGCTGTCTCACAGTCTCTCACAGTGTATAGCAAGTATCCACACCTACAGGGGAACCAAGAAGAGAAAATTCTAACAGGACGTGCACTTTCTAAACAGTATATAGCTGAAGACAGAAGATATACATGTAAAACTTATGTAGGGAGATTTGTTTAATTTCTGTGTATCATCTGAGGCTGTTAATTTCACTGGGTACACGTGAGGGTTTACATCCACTTTAATCCTCCTCAATGCCAGCCCCAGATCCCTCCATATCTCCAGCAGCATCTCAATCCACCTTCTATGTGGCAGGATTAGTAGAAGAAGAGCGCCCATTAGCAGTCTTCTAAAAAATGGCTGCTTTGCAAGCTTGAGGAGGAATAGGATGCATTAGCAATTCTTAAAAATAAAAAGGTTGCTATTCACACATAGGGAAGAGAGGGAAGGGAGTGCATTAGCAGCATGCTAAAAGAAAATGACTGCTATGTACTCTTGAGAAGTGAGGAGGATGTGCCTGTTGCTGCCAACTTGTCCCATTGAGGTGCTGCTCCCACCAAGCTCTGTGATGGAGTCACGTGTTCCCATTTGTTACCCAAATGGCTGTTACTTTTAACATGGTTATTATGCTGCAGGCAGAGGCTGCAGACCACAATACTTCTGTCAGGACCAGATATGTTAAAAAAAGACCCGCAATGCAGAGCTCTATCTACTCTCTGCCTATTCAAGTGCTGTCCTGACGCTAGCCAATATATCCCAAACATATAACTGAAGCCTGTTTTTCTTCAATACCCGCCTATGACGTCCTCTACTTTGTGGGGTGATATCTGAATGATGCTTGCAGCTAGATGCATCATTCAGATATCATTCTTTTCAGCCGCCGATTCTGTGCACAATAAGAACGATAATAGCAGCAGTGCCACCGCCTGATCGTTCTTATAGGCGACGGGAGGGGACACACCCCTCCCGCAGCCATCCGGTGCTTCTCCGGGCTCTCCCGTGCCATCGGGGGCCCGGAGAATGAATCGGCCGGCGCTGGATGTTGACGATAGAGATGACTGGTGAACAGGTGGTCACCAGTCATCTCTATGACCGTGGGAGGCCCAGGCGCGTCGTGGTACCCGGAAATAACCGAAGCCGCGATCGCGGCTGTCAGCATGAGATAGGTGAATTTTTTTTTCCGATCTCATGCTTTCCAGCCTAGAGGAGAGATGTGGGGTCTTATTGACCCCACATCTCTCCATATAGAGGACCTGCCACATAGATTCCTATTACAAGGGATGTTTACATTCCTTGTAATAGGAATAAAAGTAATCAAAAAAAAAAAATGGTAAAAAAAGTGTAAAAATAAAAAAAAGAAGTAAAAAAAAAATTAAAATAATAAAAAAAAAAATTAAAACGCCCCTGTCCCCGGTAGCTCGCGCTCAGAAGCGAACGCACACGTAAGTCCCGCCCACATATGTAAACGCCGCTCAAACCCCACATGTGAGGTATCGCCGCGTGCGTTAGGGCATGTGCAACAATTCTAGCACTAGACCTCCTCTGTAACTCTAAACTGGTAACCTGTAAAAAATTTTAAAGCGTCACCTATGGAGATTTTTAAGTAATGAAGTTTGGCGCCATTCCATGATTGTGCGCAATTTTAAAGTGTGACATGTTAGGTATCTATTTACTCAGCGTAACATCGTCTTTCACATTATACAAAAAAATTGGGCTGACTTTACTGTTTTGTTATTTTTTAATTCATTAAACCGTTTTTTTTCCAAAAAAAAGGCGCTTGAAAAATTATTGCGCAAATACCATGTCAGATAAAAAGTTGCAATGACCGTCATTTTATTCCCTAGGTTGTCTGCTAAAAAAAACATATATAATGTTTGGGGGTTCTGAGTAATTTTCTAGCAAAAAAATGATGATTTTTACATGAAGTAGAGAAGTGCCAGAATAGGCCCGGTATTGAAGCGGTTAATATTTTGGGATTCATTGGGATACAGGAATGAGTGGGGTTCAGGGAATGACGGGTTGTGGTTTTGAAATGTGTTGGTGAACTCTGTTTCCACATTTTATTAAACTTTTAGAAGGACCATGCAGGATGGTTCTGTGAATACAGAAGCTCACAAGTTATACTATGAAATTGTTGTGTCACTGGCCAATTCGTACAAGTTGAAGGCTTTAGCTCTTTAACTCTGCTATAACTTTTAGATCTTTCACAGTTCAATTCAGGCCTATATTATGGCTTGATTTAAAAAAAGTGCTGCTGCTGTATTTAAGCCAAACAATAATGTAATGTTTAAAAGTTAAAACATCAATTACACAATCAAAATACAGTGCCTTGAAAATGCATTTATACCCCTTGAAATTTTCCACATATTGTCATGTTACAAACAAAAACCTAAATGTATTTTATTGGGATTTTATGTGATAGACCAACACAAAGTGGCACATAATTGTGAAGTGGAAGGAAAAAGATAAATGGTTTTCAAATAAATATCTGAAAAGTGTGATGTGTATTTGTATTCAGCCCCCCTGAGTCAATACTTTGAACCACCTTTCGCTGCAATTACAGCTGCAAGTCTTTTTGGGTATGTCTCTACCAGCTTTGCACATCTAGAGAGTGACATTTTTGCCCATTCTTCTTTGCAAAATAGTTCAAGCTCTGTCAGATTGAATGGAGAGCGTCTGTGAAGAGCAATTTTCAAGTCTTGCCACAGATTCTCAATGGGATTTAGGTCTGGACTTTGACTGGGACATTCTAACACATGAATATGCTTTGATCTAAACCATTCCATTGTAGCTCTGGCTGTATGTTTAGGGTCATTGTCCTGCTGGAAGGTGAACCTCCACCCCAGTCTCAAGTCTTTTGCAGACTCTAACAGGTTTTCTTCTAAGATTGCCCTGTATGTGGCTCTATCCATCTTCCCATCAACTCTGATCAGCTTCCCTATCTCTGCTGAAGAAAAGCATCCCCACAACATGATGCTGCCACCACCATGATTCACAGTGGGGATGGTGTGTTCAGGGTGATGTGCAGTGGTAGTTTTCCGCTACACATAGCGTTTTAGCGTTTTGCTTTTAGGTCAAAAAGTTAAATTTTGGTCTCATCTGACCAGAGCACCTTCTTCCACATATAAACAGGGCCAAGGATAAATCCAAGGGAAAAAAAACAAGCTTACTTGCCAACCAGCTCGCAGACAGCCAAATAAGCTTGTCTAAGAGTATGCGTTTAAAGCGGGGGTTTAGGCTGCATGCATTTGCAAATGCATGCGTAAGCCACAGAGCCTCGCCACGACACCCTGGTATCTGTGGTACCTAACACTAACTTATAAATGTCCCCACAGTGGAGGCACATGCATTCCGATGGATAGTTGAGGGCAGGTGGACTGAAGGGGAGCCCATCCCTTCTTAAGGGTACAGGAGCACACTGAACACCCAGCATGTAGCTCAATGGCTGCGAAGGTGTCAGTGCATTGCCTGACCAATATACACGACAGTGATACAAAAAAGACGCCACTGCCCCAATCTATAGCTGCCCATCGCAGTAAGCAGCATTGAAAGGCTACATACGATATAAACAGGGCCAAGGATAAATCCAAGGGAAAAAAACAAGCTTACTTACTGATCAGCTGATCAGACAACCAAATAAGCCTGTCTAACTGTATACGTTAAAAGCAGGGGTTTAGTCTGCATGCATTTGCAAATGCATGCGTAAGCTACAGAGCCTCGCCACGGCACCCTGGTATCTGTGATACCTAACACTAACTTATAAGTGTCTCCACAGTGGAAGCACATGCATTCTGATGGATAAGTGAGGGCAGGTGAGGGCATGTTTGCTGTGTCCCCCACATGGCTTCTCGCAAACTACAAACGGGACTTCTTATGGTTTTCTTTCAACAATGGCCTCCTTCTTTCCACTCTTCCATAAAGGCAAGATTTGTGGAGTTCATAACTAATAATTGTTCTGTGGACAGATTCTCCCACCTGAGCTGTGGATCTCTGCAGCTCCTCTAGAGTTACCATGGACCTCTTGGCTGCTTCTCTGATGAATGTTCTCCTTGACCGGCCTGTCAGTTTAGGTGGATGGCCGTGTCTTGGTAGGTTTGCAGTTGTACCATACTTATTCCATTTTCGGATGATGAATTGAACAGTGCTCCGTGAGATGTTCAAAGCTTGGGATATTTTTTTATAACCTAACCCCGCTTTAAACTTCACAACTTCTCCCTGACTTGTCTGGTGTCTTCCTTGGCCTTCATGATGCTGTTTGTTCACCAAGGTTCTCTAACAGACCTCTGAGGGCTTCACAGAACAGCTGTATTTATGCTGAGATTAAATTTCACACAGATGGACTCTATTTACTAATTAGGTGACTTCTGAAGGCAATTGGTGCCACTAGATTTTAGTTAGGGTTATCAGAGTAAAGTGGGCTGAATACAAATGCATGCCACTTTTTTTAGATATTTATTTTTAACCACTTCAATACCAGGCACTTAGACACCTTCCCGCCCAGACCAATTTTCAGCTTTCAGCGCTGTCACAATTTGAATGACAATTGCGCGGTCATGCTACACTGTACCCAAACAAATTTTTTTATCATTTTGTTCCCACAAATAGAGCTTTCTTTTGGTGGTATTTGATCACCTCTGCGGTTTTTATTTTTTGCGCAACAAATAAAAAAAGACCGAAAATTTTGAAAAAAAACAAGTTTTTCTTTGTTTCTGTTAAAACTTTTTTGTAAATAAGTAAGTTTTCTTCTTCAATGACGGGCACTGATATGGCTGCACTGACGGGCACTGACGGGCACTGATACGGCGGCACTGATGGGCACCGATGAGGTGGCACCAATGAGGTGGCACTGATGAGGTGGCACTGACGGGCACTGATGATGGGCACTGATAGGCGGCACTAATGGGCACTGATAGGCGGCACTGATGGGCACTGATAGGTGGCACTGGTATGCGGCACTGATGGGCACTCATAGGTGGCACAGATGGGCACTCATAGGTGGCATTAATGGGCACTCATAGGTGGCATTGATGGGCACTCATAGGTGGCACTGATAGTTGGCACAGATGGGCATGGATGGGCACTGATAGATGGGCACTGATGGGCACGGATGGGCACTGACAGGTGGCATGAATGGACACTGATGGGTGGCACTGATGGCACTGCTTGTTTGCAGTGATGCCCCTAAGGGTGGCATTGCTGGGCATCACTGCAACATAATGGTGCCAATCAGTGCCCATTTGTGGGCACTGATTGGCACAGATTTGGCACACTGGGCACATGTGGATGGCCATGGGGTACATACCTGGCCATCCACATGTTGCCCCTTCCCTGGTGGTCCTAGTGGCGATCCCTGGTGGTCCAGTGTGGTGATCTGCGGGGGGGTTGCGCTGATAAACAATCAGCGCAGACCCCCCCTGCCAGGAGAGCCGCCGATCGGCTCTCCTCTAATCGCGTCTGTCAGACGCGAGTGAGGAAGAGCCGATCAACGGCTCTTCCTATTGACAGCGTGATCAGCCGTGATTGGACATGGCTGATCACGTGGTAAAGAGCCTCCGCCGGAGGCTTTTTACCAAGATCAGTGGAGCGGTGTGTCAGACTGACACACCGCTCCACTGATCGCCGCGATCGCCACAATAAAATACATTTACGTTTTTGATTGTAACATAACAAAATGTGGAAAATTTCAAGGGGTATGAATACTTTTTCAAGGCGCTGTATGTGATGCCAGATTTTGGTGTCACTTACAATGTAAATGAAAGGGTGTTTTCCATGTTGCTCTCAAAGTCGCATTTAAATAGGGCCTTCTTAATTTTTTTTTCTTTATTTGTCCCACTTGGCAATGCCCAGCTTCCCATTCCCTTTGTTTGACAACCACTTGCCTATTAGACTTGAAAATGGGCAGAATTTATTTTCAACTTTTGGACAATGAGCTCACCAGACAGTCTGCAAACCAAACTCAGGATGATTTTCTCATCCCTACTGCTAAGTGAGTGTTTACCTCTGATCAGTTTCAGTAGCAGAACTTGGGAAGATGAAAATATAAGCTCATGTTCTATGCAGACAACTGGGAAAAGTAGTGTGCCAACCACACAAAGAGGGTATGATATTTCTAAGGAAGGTCTATACGCTATATTTGTTGCCATGTTTGCAATAAAATGACATTTTAATTTTTTGTGAATTTTAGTTAATTACAACTCACTGCAGATTGAAATCAAAAGATCGTTTTTAATAACATCAAATTACTTGTACAGCAATTATTTTTATTCATCAATTTTTATGGTAGGTGGAGTTGTTCATAAAGGATTTGTAAAGTCTTGAGGTTTTTCATCTTAATGAATTCTATTCATTAAGTTGAAAAACCTTTTGTGGTGCACCAGCCCCCTAGAGCCCCCCTTTTACTTACCTGAACCTGATCTTTCCAGCAATGAGAATGAGCACAGCAGCCCAGCAGCTCCAGCCTCTTGGGTCCTCATTGGATAGATTGATAGCAGCAGGAACCATTGGCTTCCACTGCTGTCAATCAAATCCAGTGACACGGGAGCCGGGGCGAGGCCAAGTCCTGCTGTCTGTGTCGTCGCAGCAGCAGGACTCGGGAGCACGCCCGCACAAGTGACTCTCCGTGGGGGCACTCAATGTGGAGGAGGTGCCAGGAGCGCCGCCAGGGGACCCCAGAAAAGGAGAATCGGGGCCGCTCTGTGCAAAAGCCATGCACAGAGGAGGAAAGTATAACATGGTTGTTGTTTAAAAAAAACCTTTACAATCACTTTAAATTATTAACATAAATAATGGTTTCCTTTGAAAGAGTTTGCATTACCTAATGTACTTGGATTATTTTCTATCCATTGTAAGTTTTAAAGCCCAAATATACTCACCTAAATACATTTTACATGCATCAAAACAAAAATTGTGCAGTTAGTGTTTACTTTCTTTAGAAAGCAGTCACAGCTCGAGTAATAAAGCTGTGTCCTGCCAAGATGCTTAAAAAAAGATGAATCCTTGCTTTCAGTGTGGAAGCAGTGGACTCTCTGCAGAGCTCTAACATGTCCCCTGTTGAATCTAGGCTAGAGCTCTAAAAACAGCAGGGAGCTTTGCTGATTGCAGAGCTACAGTGAGGGAATAAAGTATTTGATTCCCTGATGATTTTATACGTTTGCCCACTGACAAAGTAATGTCAGTCTATAATCAAGAAAATTAGTCTATCATTTTAATGGTAGGTTTATTTTAACAGTGAGAGGCAGAATAACAACAAAAATATCCAGAAAAATGCAATTTAAAAAAAGTTATAAATTGATTTGGATTTTAATGAGTGGAATAAGTATTTGATCCCCTATCAATCAGCAAGATTTCTGGCTCCCAGGCTTATTCTATACAGGTAACAAGCTGAGATTAGGAGCTCTCTCTTAAATGGAGTGCTCCTAATCTCAGCTTGTTACCTGTATAAAATACACCTGTCCACAGAAGCAATCAATCAGATTCCAATCTCTCCACCATGGCCAAGACCAAAAATCTGTCCAAGGATGTCAGGGACAAGATTGTAGACCTACACAAGGCTGGAATAGCCATGGATATCAGCCCTCATCACTGTTAGCTACAGCAGCCCATGACCCTGCTTCCCCAGCGGGCATCACCCAGGCAGTTGTAGCCCTTCTCACACTCACCCTGACTGCTACAGTTAACACAGCAGTCCAGAGGGAAATAGAGCAGCTGCACATAGAATTACAAGCACAGGCTCAAAAGCTCTCACAGACAGAGGAGAAGATATCCTTTTTAGAAGATGACAGCACAGCCAATTCTGCCATATTTGCACGCTTGTCTAACTCCCACAGAGATATCTGTGAAAAGTTGGATGATTTGGAAAATCGTTCACGGTGAAATAACCTGCGAATTTTTGGGCTTCCGGAATCATTCACCTCTGCGCAGCTTATCAACCTCTGTGCCAAAGCCATCCCTGAACAACTTGGTCTCCACACTCCTTGCATGGTGGAGCATGCCCGCTGTACTGGTCAGCAAAAGGAGCGTTCTACCAAACTTCGCCCTGTTATCGTCAGGTAGCTCAATTATGCAGATAAAAACGCTATTCTGAAGAAGTTTCATGCTCGCGTACCCTATTGATTGATGGTGCAGACCTGCTGCTCTGTGCCGATTATTCAGTGGAGGTGATGAAACAACGCTAAGCCTTTTCCACGATTTGCTCAATATCTATATCACTAACACATCAAGTTCGCTTTGGCCTATCCGGCTGTTCTGCATGTCCACTCTTCGACTGGGGAACATTTCACCTTTACTTCTCTGGAAAAAGCAGAGCAGTACATCAACAGCTCCTCAGACATGGACACGGATCATCAAACCACAATAGATGGTCCCTCACCTAGCACCACCAAAAACCCCTTCTCTGTGCCTCAGCAAGAGCGTAGCCCCTACAAACCTCTGTACAAATGAGGCTGTTTTGCCCACCTGGCTGAACGTTCTGAAATCCACTAATATGTGTCTACTATTCTTCTGCTCCTAAAAGTTTCTATGGAAAGTGGTAATTGCACCTTGTTCTTTTTTTACACGTGTTGTTATACCTGAGCCATTAACTGTTGCATTACGTAATGCTTGCTGCAAAGTTGTTCTAGTTTATAGGTGTCCTTGTTATGGACCTTTTTGAGCTTATTTTCATTCATCAGTTCCTTGCTACCTCTTGGGGTTGAACTTCGGGCCCCCTGTCTGTTCACTTGCTAACTTGACTAGACGATCTATGTAATCTTCGTAAATTATGGGTGGGCACTGTGTATGGCTCTCCGGTACTAGCCCGCAAAGCTGGTGTGGCTATCTTACTACACAAAAATTGAAGACACACCATCGATTGCCTGCAAATTGACACTACATTTGTCCCTCGCTTCCAGCGACATTGCTATCACTAACATATATATGCCCCTAACTCTCTCGATGCTCCCTTTTTTAAAGATATGGTGTCCTGGATACTTTAAGCTCCCAAGACCGTTTACCTAGTCGGCGGAGATTTTAATTCCATTATGTGCCTTTCAGAAGATTGCACCCACGAGAGACCCCCTTCATTATGAGATCATGGGCATAGTGGCTGCATTTTATGGGCATAGTGGATGCGTTTGATGGGCACATTTGATGGGCACAATGGCTGCATTTGATAGCACAGTGACTGCATTTGATGGGGCACAGTGGCTGCATTTGATGGCACAGTGGCTGCATTTGATGGGCACAATGGCTGCAATTGATGGCATAGTGGCTGCAATTGATGGGCACAGTGAGGCTGCAATTGATGGGTTTTTCTTCAGTATTTTCAGTTTGTTTGCGCCCACCCAAAAATGTTGAGCACCAGCCGCCACTGTCCTTGACTGTCCACCAAATGGTGATCATCTTCTCCATTTACTGTTGCCACAAAGCACATTACTTACTTGGAAATACATATAGGCCGGAAACCTTCTTCTATATATAGCTTTAATTAACCACCTCTGATATCCAAGATTGTTAAGGAGTTGGAAGCTTGGGCAGCCCTGCCCCTCTCGCTCTTTGGGTGATGTCACCTTTTTAAAATGGTCTCATTCGCATGATTATTATACTCACTGCAAACCTTACCACTATTATTAAAACACTCTAATGTACATAAAATACATAAAGCACTGACTTTGTTCCTGTGGTCTGGCAAAAAATCACGCGTAGCTATCCAAAAACTTTATCTCCCTAAGTCCGAGGGTGGAGCAGGTCTGCCCAATATACGATTTTATAACCTCTCCTGTCTACTTAGACAAGGCCTAGATTGGCAATCTGGAAAGCCTCGTTATTCCAATCTTATGCTTGAGGATGCCCTGGTCTCTCCACTCACCCTTCCTGCTGTTCTACACTCCTCACTGAGAGCACTGCTGCCTCACCTTAAATCTAATGTAATCATTAGAGACACAGTCATTGCTTGGAGGGAAGTGGGGAAGTTGATAGGGCTACCTTCAAACATATCCCGCCACTTAACTATCCAAGGCAACCCTATGTTTCTCCCATCCACTATCTATAAAACTTTCGACGATTGGTGCACTCGCGGCCTCAACAATATATCTTCCTAGCATCATAGCAATCCTGCTCCATTCAAAACTTTCTGGACCCTTGCACAAGAATACTCTTTGCCACCATCGCACTGCTTTCATCATCAACAATTACTTAGCTACCTACGAACCTGCAATGGCTCTCAGGTTGATCCTCTCCAGAATTCCTTTGTTGATGTAGTGCTCCAATGTGATGATTACTCTTTTTCCAGCCTTTACTCCCAGCTCATTTTGCATCAGGCAGATAAATACCATCTTCCCCCGTTAAAAAAGTGGGCTTCCATTGTCAATGACACAGACCTCCCAGAGAAACTTCTAAAGCTACCGCTATATCTACAAATTTGTCATATCAGAGACTTGGTGGGAAACCCAGTTTAAAATAATTTACAGGGCTTATCTCCCCTTCTCTTTTAACTCAGAAGATTCCTCACAAGCACAGTGCCACTGGTGCACAATACCACTCCCTTCACTGCTACACCGCCTATGGGACTGCTCGGCTATCTCTATATACTGGGACTCTGTTATTGCCTACATCTCCAAAAGCACTAAGACTCAGCTACCCAAAGAACCCCTGTTATGCCTCTTTGGATGCCAAGTTCCAACTTCTCCGCCTTCATTGAAGACAACGCAAAACCTCTCTCAATGGACCTAGATATGCCCACTTGTAGCTCATAGGATGATTCTGAGTAACTGAATAAAATCCTCACCACCTTGATTTACAGCTGTAAAAACAGGTGCTGCTTTCACGCTTCAACATAGAAACCATTAGACACCATTGTATTGAATTACCGGTCTACTCAACGCTTCTTCACCAGATGGCGAAGTTTATGGAATTCACATTTACCCAGGAAAAGCTATCGGCTGCAATGCGCCCTTTCCGCTACAGAGTGGTATCTAAAGTGGGACCTCGCCAAATCTCTAGGCAGACTGAAACTACAACATCTCAACAAGTCCTTTGACTTCTCCCTCCCATAAGTTTTTGTGCTGCTGGGGGGACTTCCGACCTTCCCAAAATCATATGTTCATGTTAGGTAGTCTTGTTCTTCTATTCCTGTTACTACTTATTCCTTCTATGGTCACCACCATAATACATGCTGTTCTGCTTCCACTCCTGAGGTTGTATTACATATTATTATATCACCTTGTAATTTTAGAATACTATTATGTATGATATGATTTTCATGAAGTTAGCGACGCATGCAAATGATTCCCCCAATTCACAGCACGCTCATTGTGCCGTCAGTCTATTCATGCCATTCTCTGCGGCACTGCAATGAGATCCTATGAAATTTGCTGGACTTGCAATGTCACATGGGGGTGTAAACATCAGGATAGCACGGCACACAGGAGCTGAGATCAGCTGCATCACACATTACACATGCACATGCATGAAATTACAGCAAGGAAACACGGAAAGGGCTGAAGTATAGGGCACTACGGACTCGGAAGGCATTACTTGGCGCCAGCTTCTCCCGGTAAGCAAGAATTTAAAAACAGCTGGAAAAAAGTAAGAAACATCAGAAGGGGGTTAATAATAATGCAGAATGAGTTGGAATGTTTTAGCACTGGCTATATTAAGAAGCAGCATTTAAGGGGCAGAGTTTGCTACAGCTTTAATACACAGTTATGCTAACATCATGTGGCATAAAAAAAATTGCAACTGCAACTATTTTACAGTATTCTACAGTATTCTATAAAAATATATTAAAATCATATATATTATATCTAAAAATATACATTATTTTAAGTAATTTTTTTTGTGCACAAAAATTTTAAAAAATGCCTCAGCAGCAAAAAGGTTTAAAGTCAGTGTCCATTAAGTGTAAAGGTTTCCATTTAGAATATCAACTGGATGAAAGAAAGGCAATTATTTAATAAAACTGCATTGATTATTCATTTTTTCCAGTGAATGCATCTAAATACAAAAAGCAGGCATATATCAATTCTGTCTTTATAGCATATTTATTTGTTTTACATTGTTTTTGTCTTGGCTCTTTTTTTAAGAGAAAAGGGTACAAATTGGTAACCTTAATGTCCAGCTTCTTTGTCAACCAAAGACTTAAAAAATTGGCAAAGCTACAAACATATATTAACGGCAGCATAATTCAAATGCCAGATCTTTTAGTTTGTGCGGCTTTCTGCTTCTTTCGCTTTTTTTTTTTTTTTTTTGCAAACTGCCAATTTTTGCTTGTAAAACATAATACAACACAAAGGAAGGCTTTGAGTTTTAGAGCTTGGCCCGCTCATTGCATCACCACACCTATCTGTATTTTTCTAGGAAAATGGGGTCCTGACTCTTGATAAAGCTCGTTATGTAACAGATCTGGCCTGGGATGAACTTGCTATTTGACCGTTCTTGGAAAGGCTATGAAATGATTCATGCAGAATATTCATACTGGTCCAGCTTAGTATTGTAACAACACAAAAATGACAGATATTTTTTGCCAGCGTTAGAGCTGTACATAATAAATAGGCATGTGAAATCTGCTGACCGGGAAGCCAAAACAAAAATGTAATTAATGTATGCTTCCTACCCAAAAAAAGCAGATATTGGATATTGAATGTTAAAATTGTTTAGCACATTTATGAAGTAGACAACCAAGTTTGTGTAAGCTGAGAAAACCTGTGTCTGGGATTTTTAGGTAACAATTTTGAATATTTAAACTTGGAATTAAAGAGATTTGGCTCCTCTACAGATTCATGAAGGTTTCTTTAATGGAAAAGATCCCCCAAATGTTCACGAGTCTTTCAGCAAATATATGCTGTCTGCACACTGGGCCATAACTTCAAATTTCAGGGCCCCATTGCCAAATTTTGATGGGCCTCCCCATCCCCATTCTCTCAATGACCACCTTCTGTAGTACCCTGCACCTTGACACCTTGACAGATTGGTGGCCAGTTGCCTATAGGAAAAAAGGGGGGATAGGAAAGGAAAGGGTGCTACTTTTACTAGAAAGGTTGTAGATGAAGTAAGTCCCCTGTTTGTAGAGTGCAAATTCCATTACCAAAAATTGGGAGGCAATGTGTATATAACAAGACTTGTAACTAACACATACAACAACCCTCTGTCCTCCTAATGTCTTGGGATCGTAGTCAGAACTTATTAACAATGCTATTTCAATAAAATATTCCATTAGTTAAATAATAGAAACACTTCAGTCAATACCTGTGGATTAAATTGGCTGTGACCCACTGGGGTTGATTTACTAAAGGCCAATAGATTGTGCACCTTGGAAAGTGCAATTGCACTCTGCAAGTGCAGTTGCTCCAGAGCTTATTAAATGAGGTAAAGCTTCACTTTGCAAAAAATACCCAAGCAGGTGCAAGGAAAATTAAAAAAAAAACAGCATTTTTGCTTGCACATGATTGGTTGATGAAAGTCAGCAGAGCTTCTGCTCATTTACTAAACTCTGGAGCAAATGCTCTTGCCGTGTGCAACTGCACTTTCCAAAGAGCACAGTCTTTTTGCCTTTAATAAATCAACTCCACTGACTCTTCACAGCAATGCATCTGTAGCTCATTCAGAGTAACATATGGCTGCATAGTATAGTCTTCAAAAGACTATATAGCAAAGTCTAGCAGAGAATCCTTCTTCAGTAAAATAGTTCAGAACAGCTATTTGCATGTATCCTCATAAACAGCATCACTCTCAGTGAAGTCCAGGAAAGCTCTGGTAACACAGGCAAACGAGTAGATGAATTCCAGATCTGATGAAACCTTGCAGCCAACTCACTGTAGTAACTCTGGTAGCAACTGGGGAAGCTCCCTACAGTGGTTGGGTCTTTCAGGGAAACTGCATGCTATTAGGCTGGCTCCTGCCCAGCTGCCTGCTTGACAATTCTGACAGTGGAGGGCCTTTCACCTGTCTGCAGACCACTAGTTCAGCTACATCTACCTCAACAAGCATTGTCTTTCTGAGTTGCTGAGAGAGGGAAGTGGAGAAACTTATATTCCCTGGGAATGTAAGAGCCCATTCACACAGGGGCAACACGACTTCCAGCGCAACTTTGGGAGGCAACTTGGACACGACTTGAGTATGAATCACAGCACGACTTGGGGCAACTTACAACACAACTTGAAGTCGCCTGCAGGACAGGGAACTTTACAAGTGGCCAATCAGAGCTTATCAGCTGTGTGTGAGAAGGAGGGGGCTGGCTGTTTAGTGGAGGAAATTACTTTCTGTTTCCTTTCTGCTTCCTGTAAAGTTGCCTCAGTATGAACAGTGATCAGACTTGGAGGCAACTTCCATTGAAATCAATGGGTACAAGTTGCCTTCAAGTCGGATTGAAGTAGTACAGGAACCTTTTCTGAAGTCGGAGCAACTGCAGTAGTGTGCATTAAGACAGATCCATTCACTTACATTGATTTTTTCATGTAGCGCGACTTGGGGCGACTAGGGGCGACTTGGGACGACTTGAAGTCGGATCCAAAGTTGCCCCTGTGTGAATGGGCTCTAAATGAGCATTCTGTTACAATTGCTATATTGTGTGTAACTAGTTAGCATGTGTACATTGTACCTTCCTTCACAGTATAATTATTTCTATATCTCCAAATATTTTATTATATTAAAACCAATACAAATCTATTGAAACAGAAAATAACCCTGGTTCAACAGTACTTATTAGATCATTTCCCTGATTGCCTCCCACACATTATACCTTTTCAATAACCTTGCTAATGAATAACACATATACATTATCAGTAATATAACTGAGCATTAATAATGACTTAGGAAAGAGAAAATACCCAATCCAATATTTAGGACTTCAACTCAATATCAGTTGATATTTACCCCCCAACTACCTGCTTTTCTGAATCTACAACACCTTTTCCTTGTTTGTCAGCCTTTCATATTCCTCGCAAATGTATTTGGTCTACAGATCACATATTTGTCTATATTAGAATCCACTTTGACTTTAACCACTTCCCACCTAGCCTATAGCAGAATAAAGACCAGGCGGTGGTTCAGTTATCCTGACAGGGCGTCATATGACGTCCAGCAGGATAACTGCCGGTGCGTGCCCGGAGTGCATGCCTCTGACGTAGACTCTTTACCACATGATCAGCCGTGTCCTATCACGGCTGATCACGATGTAAACAGGAAAAGCCGTTGATCGGCTTTTCCTCACTCGCATCTGACAGACGCAAGTAGAGGAGAGACGATTGGCTGCTCTCCTGACGGGAGATCTGTGCTGATTGTTTATCAGCGCAGCCCCCCCACAGATGCCCGCTCAGGACCACCAGGGATGCCCACAAAGGTACCCCCCGGACCACCAGGGAGATGGCAATCAGTGGCCAGGCAGATGCCTATCAGTGCCATCTATCAGTGCCGCGTATCAGTGCCCATCAGTGCCATGTAACAGTGCCCATCAGTGCCCAGCAGTGCTGCCTATCGGTGCCGCCTATCAGTGTCACCAATAAGTACCCATCAGTGCAGCCTTTCATTGCCCATCAGTCCCCACCAGTGCCACCCATGAGTGCCCATCAGTGACGCCTATCAATGCCCATCAGTGCCACCCATCAGTGCCGCCTATCAGTGCCCATCAGTGCTGCCTATCAGTGCCCATCGTCATTGCCCGTCAGTGCCACCTCATTGGTGCCACCTCATCTGTGCCGCCTTATCAGTGCCCATCAGTGCCACCTTATCAGTGCCCATCAGTGAAGGAGAAAACATACTTATTTACAACATTTTATAACAAAAACAAAAAAAAAAATTTTTTTTTTTTCCAAATTTTCTCTCTTTTTTTATTTGTTTAGCAAAACATAAAAAGCTCAGAGGCTATCACATACCACTAAAAGAAAGCTCTATTTGTGGGAACAAAATGATAAAAGTTTTGTTTGGGTACAGTGTAGCATGACCACGCAATTGTCATTTAAATAGCAACAGCGCTGAAAGATGAAAATTTGCTTGGGCAGGGAGGGGGTAAGTGCCTGGTATTGAAGTGGTTAAAGAGACACTGCCACTGATTAAAAGAAGTGTATAACAGAGAAAGTGGCAGTCACTGCTGCTGTTGGCTATGCTATGTGTGAGCTCCAGTCAGCCTCAGGTTTTCTTATGACAGCACAGACGCTGGCAACTAGAGCTCACACAGCAGAGCCAACAATAACCCTGAGGGCAATAAATAATGCCGAAACTGCTTTCATTCGGTTCGGCTATGGTCACATTGAAGTCTGTAAGGGTAGGTGGTTGGTTGGTCGACACATCCTTCATCTTTTCCCTCCTCGTTGGGTGCCAAGCGAGGGCTACACGAGAGGCCTACCCCAAGGTGAGTTGTTTGGGATACGTCAGGCATTAAATGGAGTCACTAACCCTTGCACATGAGGCAACACTTCACCAGAAGGCGTGCTCACCAATGCCTGGAACCAGGCAGGGAGTTGCAGTCATGTGAAAAGTCAAACATTAGGGCAGCCTCCCATCTCAGACATGAGCCACATGTGTGTATGACGAAAATGCAGGGTTTCTCCTTAAACTGCTTTGTCCCATGTCCTACACACTTGCACTGATGTATGTGTTGCATTTGGAGGGACAGGCTGAGCATCTGTCCACTCCACCAGCCAGTGTACCTCTGTTACCTCACTCCCAGTAACAGAATGAGGTCCCGCAGAACCCCTAGTGCAGACCTCATAACTCTCTTTCCATACCAAATGACCAGGTATTAGACCTCTGTAATGCTAGTCCACTTCCGGTGACCGTCAGAGATGGGCAGCTAGGGAGGGAGCCAAGGCACCAACAGCCTCCCTACCAGAGAACCTGTCAAATATCAAGTACCATGCCAAGGATTGGTTGCTATTTTCTTGCGATTACTCATGAACCTCTGTTGTAGTGATATTGATGTAGCGATATTACTGTCAAAAAGAAGCACCGTACTTTTCAGTGTTTCTAGAAATAGCTTGTCCTCTTGGTAATCAGTGCAATCAGTGACCACATATCTGTGCGTCCAATAAAGTGAATTATGGGACGTATAGTTCTCCTTTGTACTATTACTATGCACCGCGGTGACATGAAGGTTGCTGGTAGTGACCATATAAGGAGCGAAAAGCCCGCGCAGAGTCTCTTCCTCCTGGGCTTGACGCGAGACGGACCTCTCTGTGTAACAGGGAGAGAGAGGTCGCGGCCTACCACACGGAGCTTTACTCCCAACCAGATGCCTAAGGGGCCGAGCTCTGTTATCAGCTGTCGGACATCTTGTGGCTAACATCATTTGGATCGCCTGTCTGTCGGTGTGGGTGCATGGGGCAAGTTTTTCTTCGGGAGATTGAGACAGCAAATCCACTACCTGTGTTCCTGTCCCGAAGACCTCGGATCGATTTGGTTGTTGGTGAGAGGGCAAATTGCTTGACCCTTTATCTATTCCTTGCCACTTTTACAGAACACTGTGCACAGACATCTTTACCCCAAGAACACTTTACTGTTGTCAGGGAAACAACCAAGATCAAGCTTGTCAGCATCCCCGTTTCCCTGCGCGCATGCACGGCGGAACGGCGCTTCGGCGCATGCGCGTTCGCGGGCCGGCTGAACGGCGCGCACGCGCATGCGCAATAGCGCATGCATAACGTGACTCCTCTGCCTGCCTATAAAAGCTGCCTTAACAAATCAATTAAAGCTGTTTAACAAATTGCTGGTTTGTCTCTCAGCTTCCCTGTGATCTTGTTCCTGTTACCTGCTTATCGATTACCTGTTGTGACCTGGATTGCCTTGACCTACTCTGACTCTCTCCTGGATTTGACCCCCTGGCTTGTTTTACGGACTTTGGTTACCTCTGGTATTTGACCCTCGGCCTGTAATCAGATTGCCTTCTCCTGCCTTGACCCTCAGCCTGTGACCCGGATTTACCTTCAGTCTCCAGTACCTTGAACCTCTGCCTGTTTGGAACTTTGCTGCTGTCTCCTGTGTTTGACCCTTGGCCTGCTCTTGGATTTGCTCTCAGTCTCATATCCTGGTTCCCAGCCTGTTCTGGACTCTGTTTGACCCGCTGGGTCCGTCACCTGCCTACACCTGCACAACTATCCAGCTCCTCGATGACCTTCACGCAAGATCAACCCATCCTGCTGGTAGCTTGTGCCTCTTCGTGCAATTCACCCTCTGTACCATCTCCAGGGGGTGTAGTGCGCTTAGTCACAAGAGTGAACCGCTCTCTGCATCTTGGCCTCTGTGAGTACATTAACCTAACAGTACAAACCAGCCATGTCAGAGGCCAACAGAGCATGTTCTCCTCTTGAAATGCTATGCCAGCAGGTCACAGCACTCACTGAAGCTGTCCAGAAATTGCAAGAGGGTTACGTTCACATTGACGGTCGCCTTCAGCAACTTGCCGAAGCACCTGCACCAGTATCTGCAGCTCCAACACCCTCCAGTGGGGCCCCCTCTTCTCAGGTCCAGTCTAGTCCTGCTGTAATGATGGCTGTTCCCGAACCTAGAGTCCCGACTCCGGAGCGCTTCACAGGTGACCGAAAGAAATTCAGAGCGTTCAAAAACGCCTGTTCCTTATACTTAGCTCTTCAACCCAGGACTTTTTCCTCTGAAATTGTGAAAGTTGGGTTCATCATTTCCCTACTATCCGAGGAGCCACAGGCTTGGGCTCACAGCCTCATGGAACAGAGGAGTACTATACTAAATTCATGGATACCTTTTTTGAGGCTATGGGTCAACTATATGACGATCCTCAGCGCACCGCCACAGCCGAAGCCACTTTACATACCTTGTTTCAAGCAAGGAGACCAGTTGAAGACTATACCATTGAATTTCGCAAATGGTCAGCTGACACTGGGTGGAATGAGGCCACTCTTCGATATCAATACCGCCAGGGACTCTCGGAGGGCCTTAAAGACGAGCTAGCTCAGGTTGAGACCCCTGCTTCTCTGGAGGACTTAATTCAATTAGCTACCAAGCTTGACAGGCGCATGCGGGAGCGGCGCTCTGAGCATTTCCAGCTCCCCGTCCCAGCTGGATGCTCCCCAAGGCCTCTGCTGCTTATCCACCATTCCCGGTTCCTTCAGCCACATCTGCTCCGGAAGGAGAACCCATGCAACTGGGATTGGTCCGATCTCCTCTCACCCCTGATGAAAGGCAACGGAGACGCCAATCTAACATATGCCTGTAGTGCGGAGGGTCCGGACATTATCAACACAACTGCCCTGTGAGGCCTAGTAAGTTTTTTCCACGGTCCATTATGAATTACCAAACCACAGGTGCTACTCAGTCTTACGTCACTCTTTCTGTCTCCTTACAGTTGCCGGAAGTGGAGATTCAACTACCGGCCATCACTGACTCAGGGGTATGCAGCTGCTTTCTGGACATTTCCTTAGCCAAAAGATTACACATTCCATGCCAAAATAAGAAACAAGACCTTCTGGTCCGTCTGGCTGATGGATCCCTTCCTTGTTCCGGACCAGTCTCACAGGAAACTCAACCCATTCTTACTACCACAGACTCCGGCCATCGAGAGTTCTTACGCTTTGATCTCATCAGTTCTCCTTTATTTCCTATTATATTGGGGCTCCCCTGGCTACAAGCTCATGACCCCCAAATTAACTGGAATAAGAAAGAGATTGCCTTTTCCTCTAACTACTGCTCCCAGCACTGTCTTACCCCAGCCTCAGCTTCCTGCTTGACAGTGGTTCCGGCATCTGACAATCTCCAGCACGTTCCCCCAGAGTACCTCAATTTCAAAGACGTCTTTGATAAGAAGAAAGTTGACTGTCTTCCACCTCACTGATCTTACGATTGCCCCATTGAACTGTTACCTGGTTTTGAGATTCCTTTCGGGCCCATATTTCCCCTGTCTGAAGTAGAATTAAAGGTTCTTAAAAGCTATATTGATGAGAACCTGGAAAAAGGCTTCATTCGCCCTTCCTCTTCTCCGGCCGGAGCCGGTATTTTCTTCGTTGGGAAAAAAGATGGCTCTCTAAGATCTTGCATCGACTACAGGGAACTCAACAAAATAACTATTAAGAACCGTTACCCACTTCCACTCATCCCAGAGTTATTCCAACGTTTCCGGACTGCCCGAATATTCTCCAAGTTAGACTTGTGAGGTGCATATAACCTTATAAGAATCCGTGCTGGTGACGAATGGAAAACCGCCTTTAGGTCCCGATTTGGACACTACGAATACTTAGTGATGCCTTTTGGGCTGTGCAACGCCCCGGCCACTTTTCAACATCTGGTAAACGATATTTTTCGGGACTATCTTGACAACTTCGTAGTCGTTTACTTGGATGACATCCTCATTTTTTCTGCCACCATTGAGCTACACTGAACCCATGTGAGAAAAGTTCTCACCATCCTCAGGAGACATAGACTGTACCTCAAGGCTGAAAAATGCGAGTTTGAGAAGACTATCGTCCAATTTCTAGGATTTGTCATCTCTACTGAAGGGGTTGCTATGGACCCACAAAAGGTCAAGGCAATTCAAGAATGGCCTGCTCCGGTAGACAAGAAAGGGGTTCAACGGTTTATCGGTTTCGCCAACTTCTATAGAAGATTTATTGTGGGTTTTTCCTCCATTGTCTCACCCATCACTCAACTAACTCGTCAACACAGTAGTTTTCGGTGGTCCCAAGAGGCTCAGGAAGCCTTTGCCAAATTAAAGACTTTATTCACCTCTGCACCAATTCTGCAGCATCCAAACCCAGTTCTGCCATTTGTGTTGGAAGTTGATGCCTCCGAAAACGCCACTGGAGCCATTCTTTCTCAAAGACGAGTTCCTAAGGCACTCCTGTACCCAGTAGCCTTTGCATCCCGGAAACTAAGTCCCCCAGAGAGGAATTATGACGTTGGTGACCGGGAATTATCAAGTTCGCTCTGGAGGAATGGAGATATCTGGAGGATGCATCCCATCCTATCACAATTTTTACTGATCACAAGAACCTGGAGTATCTTAGGACAGCCAAATGCTTGAGACCCCGACAGGCACGATGGGCACTCTTTTTCTCCAGGTTCAATTTCCATCTTTCATATAGGCCTGGTTCCAAGAATGGGAAAGTGGACGCACTCTCCCAGATGTTTCCAGAACCTCTCCAGTTAACTGAGCCCAGTACCATTTTGTCACCTCAAAATTTTGGTCTTCTTACCCAGTCTGATTTGACAGCCGCCATCAGGGCAGCATCCAGTCACTGTACTGATCCAGAGGTACCCTTCTTGGAGAAGCACGACAACTTGCTTTGGGCCCGGAATAAGATTCTTGTTCCCCTGGAAGTAAGACCTCTAATTTTAAGAACCTTTCATGATCATAAACTGGCCGGTCATTTTGGAACACAGAAGACCTCGGAATTAATTTCTCGTGCCTTTTGGTGGCCTGGTTGGAGGCGGGACTGTAAAGAATATGTCTCCTCATGCATTACTTGCCAGCGGAGTAAGGGGTTTAAGGCCAAGTCTTGGGGGGCTGCTGAGGCCCTTACCTATTCCAGAACGGCCATGGGCAGAAATTTCTATGGACTTTATTGTCGATTTGCCACCTTCAGAAGGATTTACCACCATTCTGGTCGTTGTTGACCGCCTCTCAAAGATGGCACATTTTCTACCCATGATAGGCACTCCTTCTGCCTTGGACACAATCAACGTCTTTATTAAAGAAATAATAAGGCTGCATGGGGTCCCTGTTAGTATAGTCTCGGACAGAGGCGTACAATTTACTTCTAAGTTTTGGAGGGAGCTCTGCAAGTCACTGGAAATTAAGGTTTGTCTCTCTTCCGCATACCATCCCCAGAGCAATGGACAGACTGAGAGAACAAACCAGACCTTAGAACAATATCTCCATTGTTTTTGTTCTAGCTCCCAGGATGATTGGTCCTCTCTTCTGCCCTACGCAGAATTTGCCTATAATAACTCCATACATACAGCTACTAACCAAACACCTTTTGGGGCAAATTTCGTTTTTCACCCCTCTTTTCTTCCAGATTCCGTTCCTGAAACCTCAGTCCCTGCTATACAAGATTGAGTAACCTCCATCCAAACAAATTTCCAAAGTATCCAAGAGACCATGCAAGAGGCTCAAGACAGTTACAAGAAGTATTATGACAAAGGTAGAAGAAACCTTGACTTCAAGATAGGTGAGAAAGTTTGGCTATCCGCCCCCAATCTCAAGTTACCTTTTCCTTCACGAAAATTGGGCCCTAGATTCATAGGGCCATTTAAGGTCAAAAGAATGGTGAATCCTGTAGCCTTCGAGCTAGCATTACCTAGCTCCTATAGGATACATCCAGCATTCCATGTATCCCTTCTAAAACCAGTGGTCCCCAGTCCATTCCTTGGAAGAGAGGAACTTCCCCCTCCTCCTGTTGAAGTTGATGGGGAAAATGAGTTTGAAATAGAAGCCATACTAAACTGCAGAAAGACGGGTAGACAACTTCAATATTTAATTAAATGGAAGGGGTATCCCCCGAAGATAACTCTTGGGAACCCTCCAGGAACCTACATGCTCCACGGTTGATCAAAGCTTTCCGCCAGGAACATCCAGAGTTAATGGCAAGTTTGGACGTCCAGAGGCCGCCCCTTGGGGGGGGGCACTGTCAGGGAAACAACCAAGATCAAGCCTGTCAGCATCGCCGTTTCCCTGCGCATGCGCGGCGGAACGGCGCTTCGGCGCATGCGCATTCACGGGCCGGCTGAACGGCGTGCACGCATGCGCAATAGCGCACGCATAACGTGAGTCCTCTGCCTGCCTGTAAAAGCTGCCTTGCTGTTTAACAAATTGCTGGTTTGTCTCTCAGCTTCCCTGTGATCTTGTTCCTGTTACCTGCTTATTGATTACCTGTTGTGACCCGGATTGCCTTGACCTACTCTGACTCTCTCCTGGATTTGACCCCCTGGCTTGTTTTACAGACTTTGGTTACCTCTGGTGTTTGACCCTCGGCCTGTACTCGGATTGCCTTCTCCTGCCTTGACCCTCAGCCTGTGACCCGGATTTACCTTCAGTCTCCAGTACCTTGAACCTCTGCCTGTTTGGAACTTTGCTGCTGTCTCCTGTGTTTGACCCTTGGCCTGCTCTTGGATTTGCTCTCAGTCTCATATCCTGGTTCCCAGCCTGTTCTGGACTCTGACCCGCTGGGTCCGTCACCTGCGTACACCTGCGCAACTATCCAGCTCCTCGCTGACCTTCACGCAAGATCAACCCATCCTGCTGGTAGCTTGTGCCTCTTCGTGCAATTCACCCTCTGTACCATCTCCAGGGGGTGGAGTACGCTTAGTCGCAAGAGTGAACCACTCTCTGCATCTTGGCCTCGGTGAGTACGTTAACCTGACAACTGCATTGCTTGAACACTGTGCTCAGACACCTTAGATCTTCACCACTAGGAAAGTATTGCTTTATTTACAACCAAACTGATTACAATTAATGAGTTCCATCTAGCTAGTGAAGAACATCAGATCTGCAACATGGAACTCTTTTGTCATTACATATAGCAAAGCTTATATCTTACCTTTAGTAGACCTGCTCTTTCATTAGGATAGCATAGGCTGGCTAGATTACATCCTTCTTAAAGTAGCCCTATAAGTAGTTGACTGAAACATCCACTAAGAGGTGACTTCGGATCTAAATATAGTGCACATATATGTATATAACATTGTTCTTTGCTGAACTATTGTTTGTGTCTTTGAGAGGAATTTGTTTACTGAATTGGTGCTGTTAAGGCGGCTTAGCAGATTCATTACTTCTGTTTGTAAAATAACTTCCTTTGTCTGGCTCAAGTAAAATATTTCAGAACCTAATATTGCTGAGTTGTTTGATTCTTGCTGCACAGTGTTACAAGGATGTCTGAACCCAGAGTGTCAGGTGGGTTGGAAGATTCACTTGGCCATGGCCGTGCAGATGAGCAGGCAATTCTCAGCAGTCCTCAAGGGGGCAGTGCTACATTACATATGCCCCATATTGTAGTTACAGACTCACATGCAGACTCTGAGCAGTTGAATTAACGTTTACTGTAAACTTGGTGAAACATGTACAACATGCAATAATGCTCCTTTCCCGAATAAACTAAACTGTGGCTGCCCCAGGTTACCTGCACAGGTGAAGTCTTCGAGAGGAAAGTCCATACTTGGTAATGCTCAGAGAAGTCCATGTTCCAGGATTTTTCTGGCGAATCAGCGTTCCAGAATGGACCACAGGTCCCAGCAAGTCTTTAGTTGCGTGTGTTTTCCATGCATTTTTCCAGGTGTTCCTGGGGTTCCCGTAGGATCCAGACCTTTTCCCTTTTTGTAGAGCACAGAGGCTGGACCCCAGCGAAAGCCCCTGAACACACCAGGGAGAGGTGGCAAAACATTAACCCCTTCCCCCCTGACCTTGACAGCCAGGTTCTAACTAGATACACGGTAGGCTACCTGCATACATGTCAGTATAAGGTTATAATTGGAGCCAGTAGCAGGGATAGTTGAGCCAGGTAGATACTCCTAGCTGAAACACCAACTCCAATCACTGCATAGTAAGGTTACCAGATTTTCAGAATGAAATTCGGGGACACCCTACTGACCACACCTACTTTTAATCACACCCAAAAGTCACACCCTGATCTGTAGCCACACCCACAAAATCACACCCCTATTTTAAACATGCCCTGAAACAATTTGTCACAGCTATTTTGGAACAAGAGGTAAACATTCAAGGTATAAAGAAAAACTAACTTGGACACCATGAGAAGTGGTAGGATGTGATGCATGTAGTGCGTTGCGGTCAACTGTGGATAGCTTAAGGGGCTATGGTTAAATAAAACGTGAGCCTATGCTGCTATGGATCAACAGGGTGTAAAGCATAACATGTATAGTAGGGGTCAGGATTACATTTGATTACATTTAATTTTTTACTTCTTTGCCCTCCACCTTCTCTATCCTGGCCATCCATGGATTTATCCCCAGGGGCCAGGCACCATATAGTAACATATTGTAACAATTGCAGTGGGCAGGCTCCAACTGAAGTCCCACTTTGCAAGGGTCAGTCTTAAAAGTTGCAGGTGAAGCTGGCTGAGCATGGCACTGGATTGCTGAACATATTCAGTCTACTCTAGTGCCACTATTTTTCATTGACCCTTGACTTGACTCATTGCACAGTGTCATTTCAGTTGGAGCCTGCACATCACAACGGCTACTACATGGTGCCCAGTTCCCAGGGATGAATCCGAGGGTGCCTGTTTCTCAATGGGGACTATCCCCTGGAAATAGGGACAAATGGTAACTATACTGTACAGAACAATCATGATACATGACCACAAAAACAACAAACAAATTAGAGCTTAAAGTGGTTGTTAACCCACTTCTTTCAGATCCTCCCATCCCCTCTGTACCATAATAATAAGTGTCCCTGTGGGAAAGAGTGAATTAGGATGGCTAGAATGGCTGAAGAAGCAATTTGTAGATGGACTGCTGTCCAGCAATGTCAGAGAAACCTTGCAAGAGTAAGGCAGATGCAACCCCAAGTTAAAGCTACATGAACAGGCTTTGACACACCCATGGTCATTGTAGGTGGAAAACAAATAGACTCACCTGCAACCAAAATGGCTCTATGGAAGGTGGTCATCCAAAAACTGACAGGGCAGCAGGTATGGCTCAGCTCCAGGCAGAGAAGGTGAACACTGCCTCAGAGGCAGCCAAGTTGGGCCTGTCAAGCTGGGTCACCTCCAGAGAGACTGCCCCAATCATACACAGTGAAAGCTGTTAAACTAAAATGTCCTGCTGCCAAGAATCAAGAAGTTTGGCAGCAAAGGGGAAGGATCCCCCATCCAAGAACTGAAGATGTGGATGAAGAAACTAAAGAGAAATCCCTGACTTTACTGGAGGAAGACCAAATAATAGCCTTTAGGTGAACCTCATCCATGTATTGGAAGAATACAACATGGAAGAGACACAGAGAGAGGATCCACTGGTTGCCCCCTAAAAGAGGTGATATGGTTACAACCCCAGAAACAAAGAAACTGCCAAATGAATAGTCCTGTTTCATCCTATGAGATGGTATTCTGTACCACAGATCAATGTTCCAGTATGACTTATAAAAAAGAAAAATATAAAAAAGAAAAAGCACCGCGCTGTATACCCTTAAACAATTACCAAATAATAAATGACATGCAATATAAAGGAGGAAAAGCAGCCGCTTAAAAGTGAGATACACACACTGTACAATAAATAAATGGAAGAAGCAGCGCTGTAAAGCAATATGTGATAAATAAATGTCACAATAGTGTTAAATAATATTAGAGTCCATATCAGATCAATTGAATCAGCAAAGTTCTATAATAATAGTCTTCAAAGGTGAAACGGATGAGGACCCCAGCTTGGGTCTCTACCAAAAGTGATTGACAAATAAACTGGATAACCTTCACCACACCACTGTGATATGAGTAAAATGCACGCTTACCAACTGGCAAGCTTAATAAAGCTTGTGACCTTAACCCGGTCGGGGCCTTTCTTGAAATGGAGACACCACTAAAACGTTCCTTAGACCGTGACTAGACCACTAATCTCCATAGAAGGGGAACCTGGATGCGTGAGGTACTGAGCTCCTAGTTAGGAGTTGCTCTCTCAGACAATGCCACACAAAAAAAGAGGAAAAGCAACATAGCGTAATCCTGGATGGATGTTTATTTAAAATAATTAAAAATACACTTACAATGTGTCGAATAAAATAGGCATAAGAAGCCGGCCGGCTACATATGAACACCCGTCCTACAGACGGTGAGTACGGCACGTCAGCACGTCAGCACGCCCGACGTACGTTTCGTCACACTTCTGACGTCGTCTGGGGCACGGGCGACGCACTGACGTGTCGCTCATATATAACAAACAAACATAACCAGACCTCGAACTGAAAACGAGGCCGGAAATCACCCTGCGCTCCACCAAGCAAGGGCGGATGATGTAAACCCGCCATCTTAACTAAGGAAAAAATTAGGTAGGCGTTAAAAAGATATAGGAAAGGGATAAGAAGTTAAATTTAATTAATAAATTTATAAACTGGTTATTTAAACCTTAAAAGGGGCATAACTTCATAATGGTAAAAGGCACACAAAAGCCCTATAGTACCTTACAGAACAAAAAATAAAAAATAAAATAAAATAAAATGAAAAATAAATTAAATTAAATCACAAAAAGGCCTTAATCTGAGCGACATTGTTGCAGAGAAGAAGGTGATTTCAACGGCCTCAAGTAATCTTTTAACAGTTCAAATCATAACAAACAATATATGCAATATTAGAATAAATTCATAAAACATAAGGTTGGTCTCAAAACCTCCATTACATTAAGGGAAACGTGGAATTAAGGTTTGTACATAATAGAACCCAAATCAACCCCATAAATATGTATAGTTCCTCAGAAATTAATATACATATATTGAGGTATGGACCAAAAATACCATAACCAACAATTAGTTCTAAACAAATCCAATAGGCTAAATGGAGGAGTTATCATGAATTGTCAATAAAGGCATTGGTATCGGTATCCACATTAAGTCCATGTGGGACATAACATTTGATTTTGTGTATCCAGAGCATTTCGAGCTTAGAGATGCTCCTAGTTAAAGAGCTCCCCCTCCAGTGAGGCCGATACCTATCAATCCCTAAAAAAAGAGTTTTTGAAGGGTCTTTGTTATGAGAGACCAAATAATGTTTTGAAACAGAGTGTTTAGGAAAGCCATTTATGATGTTAGTAATATGTTCATTTAGGCGAACAGAGAGGGGTCATCTAGTCCTGCCCACATACTGTAGGCCACAGGGGCACTGTAGTAAATAGACGACCCCCTCAGTAGTACAGGTGATAAAAGGCTTAATATCATGCTCTTCTTGTGTGCTAGAGGAGGTAAACTTTAGAGTTCGTCTGGATGGCGCAGAATTTAGCCTGCATACCCGGCATCTCCCACATTTATAGTAACCCTTCAGATTATTGAATAGACCTTGAATACCCCTAACAGGGGGATCAAGAACATTAGGGGCTAATCTATTCCTAAGGGATGATGCTCCCTTGAAAATCACTTGTGGCCTTTCTGGGATAACCCCTCTTAAGATGGGATCATTACTCAATAGATGCCAGTGTTTATTAAGTAGCCTTCTGATATTGTCATGTTGGATAGAATAAGTGGTTATGAAAGGTAAATTCACTAGGTTCTCTCTAGGGGTTATCTTCTCTTCCAGGAGTTTTTTCCTATCTATACCCTTTACTTCCTTCAAGGTTTGAATTAAAGATTCTCTGGTGTACCCTTTTTCCACAAACCGATTACACAAAATATCGGCCTGTTGCAAAAAATAGGAATCCTCAGAGCAATTGCGCTTAAGTCGCATAAATTGACTCTTAGGTACAGACCGGAGCCAGGACTTATGATGGCAACTACTAAGAGGAATGTAAGAGTTACGATCCGTTTTTTTAAAAAACGTGGAGGTCATAAACTGGTCACCTTGTATGGTAATATCAAGATCTAGGAATTGAACATTAGACTGGCTAGCCTCAAATTTAAGTACGATACCCCTATTATTCTGGTTGAGTTCCTCCATGAAAAGGTCAAGGTCGCTGCGATTCCCATCCCAAAGGAGGAGGATGTCGTCGATGTACCTAGCCCACAGCTTGAGCTGGGGCCTCTGGCAAACATGGACGACATCCTCCTCCCACAGGGCCATAAACAGGTTCGCAAGGCTGGGGGCATATTTAGCCCCCATCGCGACTCCACGGTCCTGTCGGTAAAAACGTTGGTCGAACCAAAAGTAATTGTGGGACGCAGCGTATCTTAGAAGCACCATGATGAAATTGATTTGTTCATCATATAGACCTGAGTCCCTTCTGAGGTAATATTCCACTGCATAAAAGCCTAACTCATGGGGAATGATCGTGTATAAGGACGTTACGTCCGCCGTAACTATCCACATAGTGGGGGTAGGGCTATATTTAGTTAATAAATTGATAACATATTTGGAATCTCTCACAAAGGAAGGCATTTTCCCCACTAAAAACCTTACAAACCTTAATTCCACGTTTCCCTTAATGTAATGGAGGTTTTGAGACCAACCTTATGTTTTATGAATTTATTCTAATATTGCATATATTGTTTGTTATGATTTGAACTGTTAAAAGATTACTTGAGGCCGTTGAAATCACCTTCTTCTCTGCAACAATGTCGCTCAGATTAAGGCCTTTTTGTGATTTAATTTAATTTATTTTTCATTTTATTTTTTGTTCTGTAAGGTACTATAGGGCTTTTGTGTGCCCTTTACCATTATGAAGTTATGCCCCTTTTAAGGTTTAAATAACCAGTTTATGAATTTATTAATTAAATTTAACTTCTTATCCCTTTCCTATATCTTTTTAACGCCTACCTAATTTTTTCCTTAGTTAAGATGGCGGGTTTACATCATCCGCCCTTGCTTGGTGGAGCGCAGGGTGATTTCCGGCCTCGTTTTCAGTTCGAGGTCTGGTTATGTTTGTTTGTTATATATGAGCGACACGTCAGTGCGTCGCCCGTGCCCCAGACGACGTCAGAAGTGTGACGAAACGTACATCGGGCGTGCTGACGTGCTGACGTGCCGTACTCACCGTCTGTAGGACGGGTGTTCGTATGTAGCCGGCCGGCTTCTTATGCCTATTTTATTCGACACATTGTAAGTGTATTTTTAATTATTTTAAATAAACATCCATCCAGGATTACGCTATGTTGCTTTTCCTCTTTTTTTGTGTGGCATTGTCTGAGAGAACAACTCCTAACTAGGAGCTCAGTACCTCATGCATCCAGGTTCCCCTTCTATGGAGATTAGTGGTCTAGTCACGGTCTAAGGAACGTTTTAGTGGTGTCTCCATTTCAAGAAAGGCCCCGACCAGGTTAAGGTCACAAGCTTTATTAAGCTTGCCAGTTGGTAAGCGTGCATTTTACTCATATCACAGTGGTGTGGTGAAGGTTATCCAGTTTATTTGTCAATCACTTTTGGTAGAGACCCAAGCTGGGGTCCTCATCCGTTTCACCTTTGAAGACTATTATTATAGAACTTTGCTGATTCAATTGATCTGATATGGACTCTAATATTATTTAACACTATTGTGACATTTATTTATCACATATTGCTTTACAGCGCTGCTTCTTCCATTTATTTCCAGTATGACTTGTCAGTTATCTGGCAGGTTGTATTGTTGAGAGCCCAGGCCCTTTCTGTGGCAGGGAGACAAACCATGTGTGTGAGTCTGTTCCAGTAGGTTGAACAAGCCTGCCGGCACTGTGTCATTTGTTTAGTGTTCAAAGGAGCTAAGGCCCAGGTGGCACCTCTGACTTGGCACAGTTCTACCCCAATAGAAGTGCTGGCCTTCAACTTTCTTACGCTTGGCATGTCAGAGGAGGTGTTCCATCATGTTCCAGTTATCGTAACAGTTTAAGCCTCCAAAATCTGTCATGTAGATGGCATCCAAGCACTTCTGCCCTACTTATGGCTGGCCACAGAAGATACATTCAGCCCAAGGAACTTGTTTCAAAAGTGAGTTCCTCTAAAAATGGTGTAATTTACTAGGCATTGGGAAGTTGTATACTACTCCGTAGCACCCACAAGACACTGGGGCATGTAAGAGGTTCAATCACACCCTGATACAACACCTGAGTGAATTAGGCCCTATAAAAACAAAGGAAATGGATCCTTTATATAGATAAAGTGGACCTGAAATACAACCAGACAGTATATTCCTGAACAGGCTGGTCAGCCTATTGTGTTTAACTTGGCTGCACCCTTAAGAGACCAACAGACCTATGGGCCATGGTGTTCATAGAAGAAAACATTCCATCTTCTTGAATTTGGGAGTGGAAACTATACCTGTCTGAAGTCCAATGGTTTGGTAATGATTGGTCATGTGTGGTACAAGGAGGGTTGGAAGCATCACACTTTTTACATTCAACCTAGAGACAGGGTACTAGTCTGATGAAAAGCCCAGACAGGCAAGGAAAATGACAAACTCCATAGGTAGAAGTCCCTGGAGTTGTCTTACAGCAACCTATTACAGGTGTGCCAGTCTATGATATCCAAAGAGAAGGAACCCCCAAAAAATCGAGATGCTCACACTGTTAACTCCTCAAACCCACTGAGACCCACAGAGAGGTCAATAAGAGGGTTTCCCGAAGAATCTGTCCAAGTTGGTGCTCCAAAAACATCTCTGCCACCAGTGAGCCACCTCCAGATCTTCCATTTTTATCCCCAAGAGCCGTAGCTTTAGAAGCCATGAATCCTGACAATATTGAACAGCCCAATGTTCATACTATTATACTAAGATGTGAAGAAAGTAAGCCCTAACACTTCTTTCCTTTTGACAGTATTTGATTGAATATGAACCTAGAAAAAATTTTAATATGGAGGTTTTCGTATCAAGTGAAAGGGCTTCAAAGATGAACAACATTGGCAAAGTTTTAATATTAGCCTGGCATGCACACAATAATGTGGTTAAAATAATATTGCTGCAAATGTGAAGGTTGCTATATTTATATGAGACCCTGCCAGTAAGTGTGCCAAGATCCACTTTAAAATATTTATAGAGGCAAGATTCAGTCTGAGGCTAAAGAATATGCCCAGGAGAAAATGTAAATTGGTAAAACAGATCTGATGGGTGGTTTCATGTTCTGACACACATTGGCAGTTATTAGTGGCTGAAATTCTGCTTATATAGAATACCAGGTGTACAATGACACAGGGAGATTATTACAGTATCAAAGTACTGATAGAATCAGATTAATAGTGTTTGTATGTCTTTTAGGGTGACCAGACATCTCCGGTTTCTGGGCGTTCCCCGCTTTCACTGCAGCTTTAAAGCCAACCCCACAACACTGTGCTACAGCCCCCACCCCTCCTACCACCTTCTTTCCCTTTGCAGCTGCTTGCTTGCTGCTTCCGCTGTTGACATCCCAATCAGCAAACATCTGCAGGCTTTCCCAGATTATGTGGCTCTGTCGATAGATGGGGGAATAGCATGATGAGCATTGCATACATTACTCTTTGCATGCCAGCCCTGTCAGAGTTTATAAAATATAACTTTTATTAACTGTTAAAAAAAACATTGTTTCATATATATATATATATATATATATATATATATATATATATATATATATCAGGTAAAATAAGTATTTAGCACATCACCATTTTCATCACAAGTCAGCAACAACCAGCAAGCAAGAAGTTCAGAAATTAAGTTATGTGTAATAAAATGGAATGACACAGGGAAAAAGTATTAAACACATAAAAAAAGGGAAGTGCAAAAAAGCATGGAAAGTAAGCTGAAATCTATCAGTAGTTAGAAAGCAACCCTGCCCCTTGTCAGTGCAAATTAATATAAGCTGGTTCAGTCTCAACTGATGTCCTATAAAAAGGTGTCTCATTACCAAGGTGTCACACAAGAAACATCTTATGATGAGTAAAAGTAAAGAGCCCCCTCAAGACCTTTGCGACCTTATTGTTGAAAAAAAATGGTGGCATTGGTTACAGAAGTATTTCTAAACTTCTGAATGTTCCAGTGAGCACTGTTAGGGCCATAATCCAGAAGTGGAAAGAACATAATTTCACCATAAACCGGCCACAACCAGGTGCTCCTTGCAAGATTTCTGACAGAGGAGTAAAAATAATTATCAGCCAAGGACCACTTGTGGAAAGCTTCAGAAAGACCTGGAGTTAGCAGGTACAATTGTTTCAAAGAAAACAATAAGTAATGCACTGAACCGCCATGGCCTGTATGCACGTTCACCACGCAAGACTCCATTGCTGAAGAAATAAAGTTTGCTGCACAACATTTAGACAAGCCTGTGAAATACTGGGAGAATATAGTCTGGTCAGATGATACCAAAATTAAACTCTTTTTATGCCATAATACACACCATGTTTGGAGATCAAATGGCACTGCCACATAAGACCCCAAACGTGCTACTTCCAGGACCACTGCTGTGTTTAACTCATCAGAGACCAGCCAGTTGTGAGCGTGGGATAACATAGCCGCCACAAAATAGGAATAAAGGTCAGGGCAAGCCAAGCCGCCCTCTCCTCAAGGTCTCTGCAGCACCGTCAGCTTAAATCTCGGCTGACCGGATCCCCAGAGAAAAGATAATAAAATGGTGTTTATCAGGTGAAATACTTTTTGGGGATCCAGACAGGTGCATGTCTGAGACCATAGAGAAAGGCAGGTAGAAGCTTCATCTTAAATAAATTGATCTTCCCGATTAAAGAGAGGGGGAGATGTGCCCATGCCTTCAGTCTTTTCCTCATCCTTTGTATCAGTGGTTCCAAGTTAAGGGTATGATAGTCAGAGGTAGATGTGGAGATGTGAATACCTAGATATTTAATTTTATCTGTCCATAGTAAGGGTAGGTTGGGATCTGCTACATCCTTTGCAGCTTTATCTATCGGCAAGATTTGGGATTTATCCCAGTTTACCTTGAGTCCCGAACAGCTAGTGAAATTAGAAAGAATGGTCAACATCTCTCGAAGGGACTGGGCAGGGTCACTCAAGAAAAGGATAAGATCATCTGCGTATAAAGCAACTTTCTCATGTATGAATCCCACCTGTATGCCCCTAACCCTGTCTGCCTATCTGAGGGCCAAGGCAAGTGGCTCTATCACCAAGGCAAAAAGAGCCGGTGACAGTGGACGACCTTGCCTCGTACCTCTTCCAACAGAAAAGCGCGCTGACAGAGCACCACCAAGTTTAATCTGCGCCGTCGTGTCCTTATATAAAATATCAATCCATCTGCGGAATACTTCTCCAAAACCGATAACCTCTAGGAACGAGGACATAAAAGGCCATGCCACCGAATCGAACACCTTTTCAATGTCCAGTGTCACCATTACCCTCATGGAGGACTCAGTGGGAGGTAGCTGAAGATGGGTAAACACTCTACGTAAATTTATATCTGTTGATTTCCCTGGCACGAATGGATGGTAAAATCGTCTGCAGTCTGGTCGCTAATATTTTTGTCAAGATCTTGAGGTCATGGTTTAGCAGGAAGATCGGTCTATAAGAAGTACAGAGGGATATGTCTTTGCCAGGCTTAGGGATGAGGACTATGTGTGCCTGATACATTGAAGGGGGTAAGGACATCTGTTTTTTACTTTCAGAGAAGACTTAACAATTTTGGTGCAATTAATGAGGCATACATTCTGTACCATTCACCAGGTAGGCCATCAGGTCCTGGTGTTTTACCAGTAGGAAATGAGCAAATCACTTCCTCTATCTTCTCGGTGGTAAAATCTTTGTCTAAAAATTCAAGATCCTCCTGCCAAAGAGTCGGTAGATGCAGGGAATGCAAAAATTCCCTACGCCGATCTTCAGGCCAGCCAGGGACTGCCTTATATAAGTTTTCATAGAAGGATCTGACTTCATCTAGAATTAGTTCAGGAGTAGAGATCACCTGACCATCTAAACAACAGATTTCTGACACCACAGTCTCGCTAGGAGTTTGCTATTTTTGTCTCTGGATTCAAAGATCTTCCCTGCCAGAGAATTTAAATCTAAATGTGTGGCCGAGGTAAGATGTAGAGACAATGCTCTTTTTGCCTCAGCTAGCCGGCTAAAGTGATCCAGAGTCGAGGAGCCAGAAAAAGCCTCCGCTGCACTAGCCTCTCCCTCCTCAAGTGCCTGGACCTCACAGGACATCTCAGAATGGACCGCTTTAATAGCATGAAATGTACTCTCCTCTGGTGTTGGCCTTAAAGGCGTCCCAGACTACCTGCGCTGAAGCTGAATCCTCATTGATCTCCCAGCATTGTTGTAATTTAGGAGAGATCTCTTCCCCCACCCTCGAGTCCTGCAACCATTTGGGTGCTAAACGCCAACAGTCTCGACTCCTGGTGTCCGACAACTCCAAGTTGCCCTCCAGGGGTGCATGATCAGAGAGGCCCACAGGTAAGTACGAGAGCCCCTCACTGCTGCCAGGGCACAGGTGTTGACAAAGACCAGATCGATCCTGGAACCTGATTTATGAGTGGAGTAAGCCGTAGTGGTTTGATGCTTCCATCTCCAGATCTCAGTATAATTAAATGCTTGTGCCCATTGAAGCAGGTCTGGCGATTACACCCTATTTGGATTGGATGAATGCAGGGACAGATCCAAAGTAGAATTAAAGTCTCCAGCTATGTATAGTCTGGAGAATTGTAATGTATCTAAAAGCTCATATAACTTGCAAAGGACCCGTTGGTTTAAGGGAGGAGGCACATATATATTCACTAAAGCGTAGATCTCAGCTCTGATCTCCAGCAGAAGGATTATGAATCGGCCCTCCTGATCAGTCTGTAGATGCAGGACCTTATATGCAAGGGATTTGTTCAATAGAATGGCCACCTCCCTTGCATAACTGGAGTACGTTGCATGAAATAATTGCTGTACCCAGGGTCTGCGTAGCGCCAGGATCTTATTCCCCAGAAGATGAGTCTCTTGCAGGAACAAGATATGGGGTCTGTGATTATTCAGATATTTAAACATTAATGCCCTCTTTACCTTGTCATTGAGACCCCATACATTCCATGATACCAGTTTTAACTCCATAAATGCAGTGACAGATTATGATACAGCATAATGATACTTACGTTTGGGGGGGGTCAGCCCCCACGGGACCAAGGGAGAATGCCAAAAGTATAACAAATTTTGCACTGGGCATAGTGAGCATTAATAGAACACATGAAATATAAGCATCAGTCAGTGGATATAGAGCGTACAAAAAAGAAAGAAAAAAACGGTAACCTGTGAACTCCCTACTGACCATGAAGTACCCCTAAAAGAGAAAATAGAACAAAAAACAATAACTATGGTCAGATTAATACCCAAAACCTGAACTCAAACGCTTAGATCGTCAGACTTCTTAAAAAGGTTCCAAAGTGCAGCGACTCGGTGCCGCTGACGCCTCTTCAATTGGCGGGGAAAAAAAAAAGAGAACGGGGGGGGGGGTTTGATACTTTAGTGAGTTACGTCTAGCAAGGTAGCTCCGGGGTATAAGAATGTAGAAGAAATGCACATCCAGTCTAGAACTAGAAGGATCTTTAGTGATCAATGGTTCTAGGAAGAAAAAAATAAAAAATAAAAAAATAATCACAGTCAAGGGCAAGTCAACACACCAACTTCCAAGGGTAGAATGGTCTCCCTCCCAAAATAACGTGTAAATCCTGCGTGAGGGGTACAGGAGTCATCTAGCAACAACATCTGATGATGAGATCCAAGGAACTATACAACAGAAACTGATGGCTGGATAAACAACCCCCCCGAACATGGATCCAGAAGGAAGATGGAATCTTTGTGCTAACTTTCAGATAGCGACTTGTAGTGAGAGATAACATCTTGTGTTTACCATAGGTTGTTCAGCCAGTCGTCTGCGTCAGCTGGAGAGTCAAAGAACCTGACCGAGCCATTATGAGGGACCCGGAGATGGCTGGGATACAACATGCTGTATTTTATGTCCTTTTCATGTAGGCGCTTACGGACATCATTAAAGGACTTCCTCTTGCACTGTAGGTCGGCCTAGAAATCCAGAAACAGAAGGACTGGGGAGTTGCTGTATGGAAGCAAAGAATGTTTGCGAGCTGCGGAAAGGATCCCGTCACGGTCCCTGAAGTTGAGGAAGTGGACCAAGAAGGGTCGGGGATTTGCACCAGGGATAATGCATCCCGTGGGTACACGGTGGGCACACTCAATGACATAGGTCATAGGACATAGTTTTTTGAAAAATTCTTCCGCAAACTCCGCCGGTCGGTCAACCTCCTCCCCCTCCGGGAGACCCAAGATGCGGACATTGATGCGTCTCGCTCTATTTTCTGCGTCATCGGATTTAGTGACAAGCAGTTGTACCGTGCGTTGCAAGTCCGCTATGGTGTTGGTGTGGGTAACTGTAAGACCTTCAGTGGCAGAAATTCTAGATTCTGATTAAGTCAGCTTACCCCTGATCTTATCCAGGTCGTTTCTAATGAGATTGCATTCTTCTGCAAGGCGGTCTATTCTCACCATATATTTCAGTTTGAGCTACCGAGCTCTGTCTTTATACAATGAGGGTGAAAAGGAGTCCCTGGAAATTATATCAAAAGGAGCCTAGAGTTCCACTTCCTAAAATATTCAAATCCAGTATTTTATATTCACGTATTTTTCTTAATTGTATATTTATTCTGGACAATAATAAAGAAAAACATGTACAAAACAACTATACATTCCCTTTAGGCTGGGTTCACACTGGTGCGACACGACAGCCGTCCTACTTTGGATCCGACTTTGCCCTGCGACATGAAGCCGGCATGTGTCCGACTTTCAATGAACGGGGATCCGACTTGGATCCCCGCCAATACCGGCACTGTGTTTGGTATGAATCTTTAGGGGGGAACTCCGCGCCAAATTTTAAATAAAAAACCGGCATGGGTTCCCCCTCCAGAGGCATACCAGGCCCTTGGGTCTGGTATGGACCTTGAGGGGAACCCCCTACGCCGAAAAAACGGCGTGGGGGGTCGCCCCCAATCCATACCAGACCCTTATCCGAGCACGCAGCCCGGCCGGACAGGAATGGGGGTGGGGACGAGCGAGCGCCCCCCCCCCCTCCTGAACCGTACCAGACCGCATGCCCTCAACATGGGGGGTTGTTGCCTTGGGGGAGGGGGGCGCGCTGCGGCCCCCCCACCCCAAAGCACCTTGTCCCCATGTTGATGAGGACAAGGGCCTCTTCCCGACAACCCTGGCCGTTGGTTGTCGGGGTCTGCGGGCGGGGGGCTTATCGGAATCCGGGAGCCCCCTTTAATAAGGGAGCCCCCAGATCCCGGCCCCCCACCCTATGTGAATGAGTATGGGGTACAGCGTACCCCTACCCATTCACCTAGGAAAAAAGTGTCAATTTAAAAAAAAACACTACACAGATTTTTAAAGCATTTTATTAGACAGCTCCGGGGGTCTTCTTCCGACTTCGGGGGTCTCTCCGGTTCTTCTCCACGCTCTCCGGATCTTCTGCCGGGCTCCTCCGCTCTCTTCTGCTCTTTTGCCGCTCTTTTGCTAAAGCGGAGGAGCCTGGTCTTCAATCTTCTGCCTTCTGCCTTCTGCCCTCTTCTCCTGATGTTGACACGACGCTCTCTGGGGCTAGAATGCTCTCTGTGCGCTCTGCTCTGACTTATATAGGCGGTGACCCCACCCCCTTATGCCGTCACAGTCCCTGGGCATGCTGGGACTATGACGGCATAAGGGGGCGTGGTCATCGGGTGATGACCACGCCCCCTAAAACGTCACAGTCCCAGCATGCCCAGGGACTGTGACGGCATAAGGGGGCGGGGTCACCGCCTATATAAGTCAGAGCAGAGCGCACAGAGAGCATTCTAGCCCCAGAGAGCGTCGTGTCAACATCAGGAGAAGAGGGCAGAAGGCAGAAGGCAGAAGGCAGAAGGCAGAAGATTGAAGACCAGGCTCCTCCGCTTTAGCAAAAGAGCGGCAAAAGAGCAGAAGAGAGCGGAGGAGCCCGGCAGAAGATCCGGAGAGCGTGGAGAAGAACCGGAGAGACCCCCGAAGTCGGAAGAAGACCCCCGGAGCTGTCTAATAAAATGCTTTAAAAATCTGTGTAGTGTTTTTTTTTAAATTGACACTTTTTTCCTAGGTGAATGGGTAGGGGTACGCTGTACCCCATACTCATTCACATAGGGTGGGGGGCCGGGATCTGGGGGCTCCCTTATTAAAGGGGGCTCCCGGATTCCGATAAGCCCCCCGCCCGCAGACCCCGACAACCAACGGCCAGGGTTGTCGGGAAGAGGCCCTTGTCCTCATCAACATGGGGACAAGGTGCTTTGGGGTGGGGGGGCCGCAGCGCGCCCCCCTCCCCCAAGGCAACAACCCCCCCATGTTGAGGGCATGCGGCTTGGTACGGTTCAGGAGGGGGGGGGCGCTCGCTCGTCCCCACCCCCATTCCTGTCCGGCCGGGCTGCGTGCTCGGATAAGGGTCTGGTATGGATTGGGGGCGACCCCCCACGCCGCTTTTTCGGCGTAGGGGGTTCCCCTCAAGTTCCATACCAGACCCAAGGGCCTGGTATGCTCTTGGAGGGGGAACCCATGCCGGATTTTTATCTAAAATTTGGCGCGGAGTTCCCCCTCAAGATGATCTGAGCACAAGTCGCGTGCCGAAGTCGGATCATGCGAGACGGCAATCCGACTTTGATCCGACTTCAATGATAGTCAATAGGCTGAAGTAGGATCAAAGTCGGACCAAAGTAGTACAGGGAGCATTTCTAAAGTCGGAACGACTTGTGTCGGACCAGTTAGGACGGCTCCCATAGGGAAACATTAAATTTCACACGTCATGCGACATGAGCTCCCAATGTCGGAGCGTTTGTCGGACCAGTGTGAACCCAGCCTTAATCATGCACATGGCTAAGAAGCCAGGGTCATGTTTCATACCGGAGTAGTGCTTTTTTTGAGCATTAGTGGGAGAAACTCCAATCTCATGGGAAACCCATCTCATAATCAGTTTTATTGCTCCTATTTTTTTTTTTACTGTCTTGCAATGTAGGAAGACTGATACATCACAGTATAATTACTACTAACTATTTTCCTTATTTACTTCTTTATTTATTTATTTTTTAAGGTAATCCTTTAAACTGATTGAATTATATTAAAAAAACACATCTACATACATTACATAGTCACTTGAGGAGGGTAGTTCCACACTGAACTCCAGCAACATACAGAACGCCACTAATGGCAGTCATCTGCAAAGCTTTTTTGGCCATACTTCTCTTGTGGGTCACAGGAGTGCAGAACTAAGTGCTAAGTGCTAAGTGCTAAAGCTCGCTGTCAGCTGTTGTCACAGAGCAAGTCCAGGCTCTTGAAGCATCCCATTGATTTAACTGTATTCCAAAACAGTTAAATTTTAGTCATGCTGTAAAAAATAGCTGTCACAGTTGCTTGTGCTTGCAACTGAAGTGTCAAGCCATAAAATTGCTGAAGTCATAGGTAATCACATCTTCAGCACCATAGCAACTGCAGATCAAACAGAGGCTAGGATGGCAGCTACACTGTAATAGATAGATAATTCCACTTTAAAGTATAATAAAAGGCAAAACTTTTTTTTTTTTTTTTTTTTTTTTTTTTAGTTTTGGACAGATTTGGGAAGGTTAACACCTCTGACATCTGCCACCAGTACAATAAATAAACATGACAGAGTATCAAAAAGTTGTCACCATAAAAAGGAATAGACAAAGAATCTTCCAATGGGGGCAGTTGTACTGGTGGCAACTGTCTAAGAAGATATTTCCCTAACATTGGAGAGATTTTCTCTTACTTATTCTTGTGTCTATAGGGCAGAAGGTGAAGGGTGATCTCCCCAGGGTTTTTTCTACCTAGTAAAAAAGAAAAAGGGAAAGTAGGGGGACTGTCAGGACTTGAATCACCTGCTGGTGGCACAGTGCTTCCCAGAGTGGGAGGTTGTAGTTCCGGTGGCCACCCACGGGTGTCTCCCAGCAGCCCACAGATTCCAGTAATCAGTCTCCACTTGATGCTGGCTGCTGGAAGGGTATTTAGTCCCTCCTCTACTATTACACTTCACTCCAGTGTTTTGCTTTGCTGTCAGATACTACTAGCTGTTTATTCTGTTTCTGCTCTTGATCGTGCTGTTTACCTTGATCCTATACCCTGAACCCTGCTGCCTTGTTCCTGATCGCAGTTTTGGTTTCCCCCTTCACTGCACCCTGAATGTTTCCTGCATCTCTAGTTTTCAGGAAGGAAGGGTGACCCCAGGAATTCACACATCTATGGTGTCCTGCTGTGATGAATGGAGTGGCAACCTCAGCCTGGACTCTGACCAGGCCATGCCCCCAACGTGTCACATTGGGGGCGTGGCCTGGTCGGAGTCCAGGATGAGGTTGCCACTCCATTCATCACAGCAGGACATCATAGATGTGTGACTTCCAGGGGTCACCCTTCCTTCCTTGAGCCTTTGCAGGAGTCAGAACGGACTCCATCCTCTGTCAGCACTCTAGCAGCAGCTGCGGATGCACTGTCTACATACCCCCTTCCTATCGAGCCTGAGCGGCACACACACTTTTCCCAGGTCACTTCTAGTTTTACCCTGCTTTTTTTGTGTTCCCCATTTGTATACATTGTATATAGTCAGTTCGCTAGTTAGGCTTTCTGTTACTCTGTTAGGTTGTTAATATATATGGTATAGTTCCAGTTCCCTGAGTGCAGCTACATAGAATTTCCCATCTCTGCAGCTGAATCCTGATAGGGGCATAACAATCATAAGCTCTACAGAATGGAGAATACTTATTCCTGCACATTGTAGATTACTTAGCATGGTAAATCAAATTTGTTCCTGCTTAGTCTGTTAAATGTACAGAACGTGTTTTTCATAAGGTGAGGAGAGGGGGTGTATTCTGTAGTAACACATTTCCTGTCCTAGAGGGACAACACTGCTCTTCCAAAGATAGAGTATGATGACTGTTGTCACCCTAGGGCAGGAAGTGTGTTACTGGCAGGATGTCCAGCATAATAAAGGAAAAAAACTAGGAAAAAATTAATACAGACACTACAGCTAAAGACTAATAAATTACAATAAATTAAATGTTTGTTTTCATGCCAGTTTAGGCATTATTTGTGTGAGTTTATGCTGATTTATTGACTAGATTTATTGACTAATCAAAGTGGATTTGCTTGCCTTGAAACTCTTTTGCAGTGTTTATATGAAAAGGAGTATGTTGAACATTAGTCACATAAGTAAGGTTCCCCTGTGTATAATTCTGTAGACAACTACCTGCCAAGCGTTCTGTGGCGCTTGTACTGATTTATTTTGCATAGCTTTTTTTAAGCTTTTTTTTGTACCTAAGACTAATTCTAATGCTATTCTCCAACTCAGTCATATTTTCCAATATCATAAGTCCAGTTGTTTTCCACACAGTCTTGCATTTCACACAGGATGCAATTAAACTGTTAGCCCGCTTGGATTTGCTCATCTGCTAGCACAGTATAGGAAAGTAACTCTTAAAACAACAAAGTAATAAAAAGAACCCACAAGCATGCCAACAGTGAGCATTTAAAAGGGTCACTAACTCTAGTAATTGTAGTGTAGCCACTTAATATATGCCCACTGTAGCCACAAATCCTCAACTGGGTCAAGTAAGTAGTAGTTCTACAAAATTTGCTTACGTGCATTACTGAACAAATATAACATTTTACCAAGCTATCAATTAAAACTGGTTATTTTACAACAACATCAGTATTATTTTATCAAATGTCAGGTTTCAAGTTTTGATGTTTTTGTGATTGAATATTTAAATACATTGGGGTTATGCAATATTTTCATTATAGTAGATTTTTTGATAAGTGTTGTGTTTGAAAATGATAGTTTAAATTTACTAAACTTATTATTACACAGATCAATTACCTTTACTGCATGAAGATTGATCTATTGATTATTATTTATATTTTTTTAAGTTGATTATTCATTTTAAGGTTGCACAAAATTATCACACAAGTTTTATTTTTTCTTTTATTAGGCAGTTTGTTATTTTTGGGGAGGGGATTCAGATTTCCCCATACTTCTTGCCATGGAGAGACAAAACAGCAAGTAAGTGTGGATCTCTCTAAATAAAGGAAAAATCTCCTCTTACATGATCCCGTCCAGATAGTGCATCTTCATCTTTCTTACTCTGGTACATATTTTTGTGACCGTGGGGCCCCAGGTGATATTTTACACGTTTGGTGGACCTGTCCTATGCTCACAAAGTTTTGGACCAGGGTCCTTAAACTTTTACAGACCTTATTACTCAATGAGGGTTATTTACAAAAGGCAAATCCACTTTGCACTACAAGTGCACTGCAAGTGCACTTGGAAGTGCAGTCGCTGTAAATCCGAGCGGGACATGCAAGGAAAATTTAAAAAAACAGCATTTTAGCTTGCACATGATTGGACGATAAAATCTGCAGAGCTTCCCCTCATTTGAAATCTACCCCTCAGATTTACAGCGACTGCACTTCCAAGTGCACTTGCAGTGCACTTGTAATGCAAAGTGGATTTACCTTTCGTAAATAACCCCCACTGTTCTTTTCACAGAGATCCCTGGTAAGTTTTACCTTATCTTAAACCTCCGGGACTCAACAAACTTCAATTTAAACTAGTGACTTAAGTCATGCTAACAACAAAACAAACTGTAGCAAACGCTTGGAAGAAACAGATCTCCCCTTTCGAGGAAGTCTGATGCTGTGTGGACGGAATCCTCCTCAATGGAAAACAGACCAGTTTTTTTTTTTGCCACACATAAGAAATTCCTCTCGATATATTCCTTGAATACAATACGCCTATTCCACGATACCCATAGAAAGCTATTCATTTCTGTCAGGTTGAACCCAGGGTCCTGGTCTGGATGTCCTCAATGTCCTCTGCTGCCCCCCCCCCTTTTCTGTCGTCTTTTTCTCTATTTTTTTCCCACCTCCTGGATGAGGAGATCTCTTTACTCCTTTGGCCTTTTCTCCAAAGCTGACTATTCTTATGGACTGGATTTAGCAACACATTCTGGCCAGTGTCTCAATAGCCACCTTACTCCTCTTCTTGCAATTTTAGCTTGACGCCTTACATATTTAACACTTCCAGGTGTAGAGCGCGCATGCGTGCCACTGCTGGCCCGCTCCCGGTGTGTGTGATCAGCGGCGGGTACCGTGGACTCGATTTCTGCTGGCACCCACCGATTGTTTAGTACACAGACAAGATGGTGATCTGCCTATGTAAACAAGGCAGATCGCCGTTCTGTCAGGGAAGGCATTGATCCAGTCTTCCTGCAAAGTAGGGACACAGATCTATGCCTTCCCTTAGTAAAATCACCTGCCCCAAAGTACACAAGCACTGGCTAGGAACACATTTAACCCTTTGATTGCCGCTGATGTTAACCCCTTCCCTGCCAGTGTCATTAGTACAGTGACATATGCATATATTTTCGCATTGTATTAGTGTCACCGGTCCCTAAAAAGTGCCAAAAGTGTCAGTTAGTGTCCAATATGTCTGCCGCAATATCGCGGTCCCGCTCTAAGTCGCTGACCGACCCCATTACTAGTAAAATAAATAAATAAATGAAAATTTCCAATAGTTTGCAGACACTATAACTTTTGCGCAAACCAATCAATATACGCTTATTGGGATTTTTTTTACCAAAAATATGTAGTAGAATACATATTGGCATAAATTGATGAAGAAATTAGATTTTTTTCAATTTTTTTATTGGATGTGTTTTATAGCAGAAAAATTTTTTTTTTTTTTTTTTCAAAATCGTTATGCCCCGTACACACGGTCGGACTTTGTTCGGACATTCCGACAACAAAATCCTAGGATTTTTTCCGACGGATGTTGGCTCAAACTTGTCTTGGATACACACGGTCACACAAAGTTGTCGGAAAATCCGATCATTCTGAACGCGGTGACGTAAAACACGTACGTCGGGACTATGAACCGGGCAGTAGCCAATAGCTTTCATCTCTTTATTTATTCTGAGCATGCGTGGCACTTTGTCCATCGGATTTGTGTACACATGATCGGAATTTCCAACAACGGATTTTGTTGTCGGAAAATTTTATATCCTGCTCTCAAACTTTGTGTGTCGGAAAATCCAATGGAAAATGTGTGATGGAGCCCACACACGGTCGGAATTTTCGACAACAAGGTCCTATCACACATTTTCCATCAGAAAATCCGATCAAATACCACCAAAATAATTTTTCTATTTGTGGGAAAAAAGGGACATAAATTTTATTTGGGTACAGAGTTGGATGACCGCGCAATTGTCAGTTAACTGATTTAGCCCCGGAAGATTTTACCCCCTTCCTGACCAGAGCACTTTTTGCGATTCGGCACTGCGTCGCTTTAACTGACAATTCACGGTCGTGCAACGTTGCACCCAAACAAAATTGACATCCTTTTTTTCCCACAAATAGAACTTTCTTTTGGTGGTATTTGATCACCTCTGCAGTTTTTATTTTTTGCACTATAAACAAAAAAAAGCGACAATTTTGAAAAAAGCATTATTTTTTACTTTTTGCTATAATAAATATCCCCCAAAAATATATAAAAAAAACTATTTTTTTCCTCAGTTTAGGCCAATATGTATTCTTCTACATATTTTTGGTAAAAAAAAATCGCAATAAGCGTATATTGATTGGTTTGCGCAAAAGTTATAGCTTCTACAAAATAGGGGATAGATTTATAACATTTTTATTTATTTATTTTTTTTTACTAGTAATGGCGGCGATCTGTGATTTTATTGTGACTGCCACATTATGGCAGACACGTGGGACAATTTTGACACATTTTTGGGAGCATCAGCATTAATACAGCGATCAGTGCGGTTAAAAATGCATTGATTACTGTAAAAATGTCACTGGCAGTGAAGGGGTTAACACTAGCGGGCAGTGAAGGGGTTAAGTGTGTCCTAGTTTGTGTTCTAACTGAAGGGGGGAGGGGACTGTGCAGGGAAGATAACAGATCGTCTGTTCATACTCTGTTGAACAGACGATCTGTCTGTTCTCCCCTCAGAGAACCGGAAACTGTGTGTTTACACACACAGATGCTGGTTCTCCGTGTCTTGATTGAGACCGCCGGGCACTCGCATCGGCTCGGGGGGCGACCAGGGGGCGGAGGCGCGCGAGCCTCCTAGTGGCCACAGAGCAATGCGACGTTAGATAAAGTCATTTCGCCCAGCCGTGCCGTTCTGCCGCAGTACAAAAAAATAAGGTCTCCATCTGTCTGGATTTCATGGACAGGATTGGATCAGAGAGCAGCGGATGTCAGTGGATATGTCACCGCTGACATCTGCCGAAGGAGTGAATGGGGGGTCCAAAAACTGACAGGTGGACCTGATCGGAAAGGGGTGAAAGGGGTCTTAGACTGTTGTCATGGCAGTAAGTTTCCGAACACGTTGTGTCCCTGCGACAATGATCACAAAGACAAATACAGAGGTTGAAGCTGCACAGACAGCAATACAAAACAGGCAAGAGTTCTAATCCTACTAAATAGGGAAATAAAGGTTTTAAGTATACATACACTTTAAATTTGACCTGCATCCAAAAACATTTTTGTAGTTTTAGATGGGGATTTTTCCTTTTTTGAATGTCTCTGTCTCTGTATGGAACCATTTAGAGCAGGGAGAGATGGGTGATGAGTCACTCCTCTGACTCATTCAGCTGAGTATGTACTTTGATCTTCAGCTATCCAGCTCTGTAAATGGAAAGCTTTTTTCAGCAAAGCAGCTAAGCTTGTGTTTCATCATTCTTTTCTACGTTTATAATTTGTGACCCTGATAATCATAATAAATAACCAAAGAAAATATATACCAAAATGCTATTCATTCCCTTTAAGAAGAGAATTTTTCATGTGTTGGAGTTCAGCTTGGTTTGAACAGATAATGCACTAATTGTTTCTAAAATTAAGTTTACAGATGGTATATATTACTATGAGAAGGGTTATCTATCTTTGGAAAAAAAACTACTGGCACTTTTTGGTCCAGTCCACAACTGTTGAAATGCTGGAAATATGTTGAAAACTTATTTCACAACCTCCTAAAATGCAGCCAATTTCTAACAGCAGACTTTAGAGCTTTATTTTATTTATAGAGTGAGGTCCCACTATCAGCATATTCTGCAGACAGCTTGTTTGAAGCTGAAGTCATCAATGTATTACTAATGTACTATAATCACCACAGTGACAGCCTACAGTATGTTAAAATGTTGCTAAACCCATTTTAAGGATGTTTTTGATAGCGTGGGGAAAAGTTAACAACCATGTTAGAATTTTATTGTTGTATGTGTCCCTGCTGTGAAGATTGAGCCTCTCTAGATGTCTTGGTGACCATTATCATTGGACCTGAAAGTGAGAGGAAAGTAAAAAAAATGAGTTGAATATTCCCCAGCTCAGCAGCCGATAGAATGATCTCTCACTTCAGAGTGGTTCCTCCTTACAATTCTCTCCAACTCTAGGCTTTAATCATGTAAAAAATACCAAATAACACTTTACATGTGTAAATCGTGTTAAACTATTTATTAAGACTTGTTAAAACCACTTACAAAATGTTGCACTTGAAATCAGCATTGAAAAACGACATAACCCAGAATTCTCTGTGACGTCACAGCTTCCGGTTCTGCCCTGATGATGGCATTTCTGACGAAATGCATTGGGCGGAGCCGGAAGCCATCATGTCACTGTGGATGCATGCATATCACAGGGAATTCTGGGCTATATAATTTTTCAATGCTAATTTAAAGTGCAATGTTTTGTAAGTAATTTTAACCAATTTTGATAAATTGTTTAACCGTATTTACACTTTGGGAAGTGTTATTTGGTATTTTTTACAACTCCCGTGCTGGCATTTCAACTGTGGGCATCCTGCTGTGACAGCTTATGGCTTTACAGCCAGGTGCTCACTGCACATGCGCGAGGTGCGCTGTGCATTGTGATTAGTCCTGCAGTCTTCTAGGACCTGTGACATGTCCCAGAAGACTGCAGGGAGAGAGGGGGAGAGGAGAACTTCCGGTTGGATCGCTTAGGCTCCTCCCACCACAAAAAAGTGCCATTAGTTGAAGAGGAGGGGGAATGGAGGTCTTAAAGCTGAACTTCCCCTTTTGGGTGGAGCTTCACTTTAACAGGTAAGTTTATTAATTTTGTACAAACAAAACAAATAAGATACAAATTCGATACTTTGTACATCAGAAGACAAATCATAGAATAGGTTACAGATTGTCATTTATTACTTGAAGGAGTTACATGATTTACAACATGTCAAAAAACTTACACTTCCAGACAGTACAGAAGGTATAAAGGAAGTAATATTCTTTCTGCCCATATCTTTGGATCAGCTAGCTATTTTGATCTGTACTGCACACTGAAGGTAACCTCTTTGCCATCATTTTTTCAGTTTGAAGTACCTAGGTTAGTGCTGGCTTTTTATAAGGGTCTAAATACACTGGTCTATTTGCCAGCAATAAAATGCATACACTTGTATCTATGTAGAAGCATATATATTATAATATTGTATGGTTTTAGAACACCTGCATCGTGGAACATCCTTATTTTGTATGTTTTACCCTCAGTTTGCATAATGAATGAACAAAAAGGGTAAAAAAAGGCTTTAGTGCATAAACAGAAAGGCATACTGAGCACTGACTATGAAAGTATTTGTACAAAGAATGGCTCATGTTGCTAGAGCACCTTTCACACATGTGTGGTACCTTACTGCACACATAGATGCATCATGGTAACATGTGATGAAAAATATTTAAATAACCCACGCTAAAGAAAAATTAGTCTAAAACAAGTAGCTGCTAACACAATTTTGCTGGCTGCAAACACAAATACATTAAAACAAGGAAGTGTAGCGCTTATAGATACAGATTACTGGTACATCCAGGTGAATATAAAGTCCATCTTTATCCAAGTGAAATAAGTAATGCAATCCAAATGTGACCATGAGAGAGATCCTCCACTGCCCACAGTGACACACACAGCCTCATACCGGATGAAGTTGACCCCTATTACAGGCGGTCAAACAGCGCAGATAATAACCCAGGTAAAAAAGAAATCCGATCGGTCAAATGACAGGCTCAGCTAGACCTCCTCCCGGCAAGAATGGTCTCACAAACTCTTCACATATGCACAGCTCAAGAGAAAAAGTACTCTCATAGTGTAGTATATCATTAAAAGTTCCATTCAAATAGCTTCCTGGTTAAAATAGCATGATAATGAGAATGCATACGTTCCCAACAAAAAAGCGCTTTGCGTTCCAGATCCCATAGCCGGGAAACTGGAAGCCGGAAGAACCATCCATATCAGAAGGCTTGGACGCCTATTACAGACTAGTATTACAATTTTTATGTTAACATGTGTTGCAATAAAGTTAATGGAAACCTATATTTCTTTTTAAATAACAAACATTTTATACTTACCTGCTCTGTGCAATGGTTTTACACAGAGCATTCCTGATCCTCCTCTTCTTGGGTCCCCTGTCCGCACTCGTGGCTCCTCCCCCGCTAAGTGCCCACCATAGCAAGTCGCTTGCCATGGGGGCACACGTGCAGGCTTGCTCCCAAGCTACACTCTGTGTGTTCATTGATACACAGAGCATGGCTTGGCCCTGCTCCCAGCTCCCTCCTTACTGGCTGGGATTGACAGAAGAGGGAGCCAATGACTCCCACTGCTGTCCCTGAGCATATGAGGAAGGAGAGAGTGGAGATCATGCACAGTGTTGGATTGAGATCGGGACTCAGGTAAGTATGAAAGGGGGTGGGCTGCAGAGAATGCATTAAGGTAAAAAAACACTTTAAGGTAATCCATTAATTTTGATTGCACTTAAAGCTTGGGAAGCACTGTTCTGCCTCCAGCAGGATATCCATTAAGTTCATACTATATACAAAAAGCTGCTATCCCCTATATCCTGTATATACTCTGAATATCCATTAAAGAGGAACTGCAGTCTGCTCACATAATTTGTAATAAAAACATCTTTGCCATTCTGAAGCTTCCCTCCAACCATGTTGCATGTTATTTTAAATATACTGTGATTCTGTACTTGCCAAATATGCTTTAGAAATCTCCCTCCACTGAGTCTGGCTGCAATCATTTTAACTGTGGGCAGCTGAAGCTGCTGCCTGTTCACTTCCTGGATTTACACAGAGGCACACCTCCAGCTCTGCAGCTCTCATTGGCACTCTTATGACTCATCCCCCTCCCTTCCTGGCAAACTCTTACGAGAGTGAGAGAGAGCTGTGCACAAGGCCAGATTAACATAGGGGCTACTGGAGCTACAGCTCCACGCCCCTTACCTTAAGGCCCATTTTCCAAAAAAAATAAAATAAAATAATCGAGTTTCAAGGGTCGTAGAAACTGGAGGATATAGATAGCCAAAGGCCTACTCCACCACTGATCAAAATGTGGGGCTCCTAGGACCTATGGTTCCAGAGATACGGGCTCCTTGTGCAGCCTGTCATATGCTACATACAGTGTGGTCAGTTTAAATACAAGCTGGCACACTCTGTTTGCAGCAGACTGAGAGGATGAGCTCTCAGTGCCTCTCACTTCTTGTCAAAAGCACTGAGATCAATGGACAGCTTGGAGCCTTGGACTAATGGTAAAGTACCAATGGCCCCAGCTGTCTAATAAAAATTCTGCAGTGGAGGCTGTCCTCTCACTGCAGTGTCATAGAAGGGGGCATGTGTCTAAAAGACAAATACTCCCTTCCAGCCCAGCTTTGTTAATTAGAAGGAAAAAACATGGGTTTATGTGTATAAGGCCCCTTTCACATATGCGGACTGTTCAGGTCCGCCTGTCAGTTTTTTAGGCGGACCTGAACGGACACTTCATGTAGTTCTATGGAGCAACGGATGTCAGATGTCAGCGGTGACATGTCCACTGACATCCAATCCGCTCCACTCTGCTAAATTCAGATGGATGGAAACCCTATTTTCCATCCGTCTGGTGGATCGGATGAAAACAGACAGGCGGATCCATTTTTATCAGATCCCCCATAGAGGTGAGCAGAGATCTGACAGGCTTGTCTCTCCACAGTGTGCTCATCGGGGATCAACAGAGCGATCCCTGCTGAGCAAATGGAGTCCGTGAAAACGGACAGCAATGTGTGAAAGGGGCCTAAGATTTACTCATAATCTCATGTTTTTCTCACACAGTTAAGAGGGAGAATGAGAATCTTCTTCTGCTGAAAAGGTACTGTTATAATCAAGCTAAATCACATATTATTATGCTATATGTTATAAGATAATAGTTTATTATTTATCTATTTACTGTGAAGTTACTGCTTTGAAGTTATAACTTCAAACTTCTAATGTGTCCATTAATTAAGCCACCTGCTTGAGTACAGTTTTTGAAAATATAGTAAATAACCTTAAAAACCAATATATAATAATTATTTGTATATTAGTTACTTATGGTAATTAACCCCTTGCCACCCAGGCCAATTCTGACACTTCTCTACTACATGTAAAAATCATTTTTTGCTAGAAAATTACTCAGAATCCCCAAACATATATATTGTTTTAGCAGACACCCTAGGGATTAAAATGGCTGTTGTTGCAACTTTTTATGTTACACAGTATTTGCGCAGTAATTTCTCAAACGTGTTTTTTTTTTTTTGGAAAGAAAAAAAACAGAAAACACTAAAGTTAGCCCGATTTTTTTGTATACTATGAAAGATGATGTTATGCCGAGTAAATAGATACCTAACATGTCACACTTTACAATGGTGCACACTTGTGGAATGGAGCCAAACTTCAGTACTTAAAAATCTCCATAGGCAACGCTTTAAATTGTTTTACAGATTACATGTTTAGAGTTACAGAGGAGATCTAGTGCTAGAATGATTGCTCTCACTCTAACGCTTGCGGTGTATGTAATCTGTTGTATCTGGCTCTAATACTAGTCAGTGCCTCACCAGCCACTGACCTCACCGCACATCCCTGACCCAAATCTTGAAAATACATTTGGACAGGGCTGAACGAATGCTGTAGCTGTGATGCTTGACTTCACAGCTGAGATTTTTTTTTATTGTAATTTCTTTAGCTGCAGCGTCTTTAACTCAGCCTGCAGAGTTTGACAGGCAGCACCGCCTGTCAAACTCCTCTATTGATTTTAATGGGGCCACTCTGCAACTGCAAGCCAAACTCGCTCGCAGTAGCAGCATAGTTCAACAATGTAAAACTACCATTAAGCAATGTAAAAAAGGAGGTGGCAGAAGCACCTCATGAACGCCTGTCAGCTGCTGCTATACCACTCACTGAAAAGCAATCCACCACAGCTCACTTTTCAAAGGACAGTAAGCATTACCGCAAATGTGGAAGAAACTTGAAACACATCATCCATTTCACACTCAGCACCAGCCAGGTCACTCCCCAGCCACTTCCCGTGTTAGCCACCTCCCTTCAACTTATATCATAGGTGACCATTTCCAAACCTGCAGATGACAGACCCTACTCCAAAACATATCACTCCCAGTTACTCCCCCCACCTGCTGATTGATATCCCTCCATGACCACCTCACACCTCCCTGCTGACAGACCTCTCTCCCCAGTCTGTCCCCACACACCTTCTCACCTGCTGACCTGTGGATGGGGGGAATCATTCCCACAGTGTTATGCCCCGTACACACGGTCGGATTTTCCTACGGAAAATGTGTGATAGGACCTTGTTGTCGGAAATTCCGACCGTGTGTAGGCTCCATCACACATTTTCCATCGGATTTTCCGACACACAAAGTTTGAGAGCAGAATATAAAATTTTCCGACAACAAAATCCGTTGTCGGAAATTCCAATCGTGTGTACACAAATCCGACGGACAAAGTGCCACGCATGCTCAGAATAAATAAAGAGATGAAAGCTATAGGCCACTGCCCCGTTTATAGTCCTGACGTACGCGTTTTACGTCACTGCGTTTAGAACGATTGGATTTTCCGACAACTTTGTGTGAGCGTGTGTATGCAAGACAAGTTGAGCCAACATCCGTCGGAAAAAATCCTAGGATTTTGTTATCGGAATGTCCGAACAAAGTCCGACCGTGTGTACGGGGCATTATTGTGTTCTGCCAGTAGGGAGCCTTCCCTAACCACAGAATACAACGATCAGTGTTGATAACTATAGCTGGCAGCACTGATTGTTTTGGGAAATACCTGACAGGCTGGTTGTACTCAAGTCGATTAATAGATTGACTTGTGTACAACCAGCTAGCCCATACATAGATTGAGTATGGCTGGTCTCTGCTTAATTGGCTTAATTTCAATACACGTATGGCCTGCTTAACCATTACGCAGTCCCTAAACATCCTTCCACAAATTGTTTACATTTTTCCTTCCTAGATTCCTTTATCCTCCTCACCTGTACATAGTGCCCACTGTCATATACTCCACACTCCTCTCCTGTACATACTGCCCTTTGTCATACCCTCCACACTTCTCTCCTATACATAGTGCCTGCTGTCATACACTTCCCTCCTGTACATAATGCCCACTGTCATACCCTCCTCATTCCTCTCCTGTGCATACTACCCACTGTTACACACTTCTGTCCTGTACATAGTGCCTGCTGTCATACCCCCCCCCCCAATCCTCTCCTGTACATATTGCCTGCTGTCACACACTTCTCTTCTGTACATAGTGCCCACTGTCATATCCTCCACACTTCTCTCCTGTACATAGTGCCCACTGTCATACCCTTCACATTCCTCACCTGTGCATACTGCCCGCTGTCATACCTTCCACACTCCTTTCCTGTACATATTGCCTGCTGGCATACCCTCCACACTCCTCTCCTGTACATACTTCTCACTGTCATACACTTCTCTCCCGTACATACTGCTCAGTATCATACCCTCCACACTGCTCTGCTGTACATACTGCCCACATTCATAAACTCCTCTACTGTACATAATGCCAGCTGTCATACCCTCCACACTCCTCTCCTGTACATACTGCCCACTGTTATACCCTCCACACCCCTCTCCTGTACATACCATCCACTGTCATACCCTCCACACTCCTCTCCTGTACATACTGCTCCCATCATACCCTCAACACTCCTCTCCTGTACATACTGCCCAGTGTCATCTCCTCCACACTCTTCTCTTGTACATACTACCCACTGGCATACCCTCCACATTCCTCTCCTGTATATAGTGCCCACTGTCAACCCTCCACACTCCTCTGCTGTGCATACTGCCCACTGTCATACCCTGCACACTCATCTCCTGTACATAGTACCCACTGTTATACCCTCCGCATTCCTCTCCCTCACCTGCACATACTTCCCACTTTTACACCATTCATACTCTCCCCCCATGTCTCTTACCCACAAAAACATTTCTTTAAAATTATATTGAATAACCTCAATGTTACCAGACCTAGAATGGGCACACTTTTATTAGTTCAACTAAAGGAAATCTTCTCAGTCCTCATATTTGTTCTGCCCATTATTAGTACTCATTTAATTTTGTGATGACTACTGTGATGTATAGAGGAAAATAGGGGATGTCAGCTATTCTAAATATACCACTGGTAAAAAAAGTGTCCCTGAAAATATTTTCGAAATGTTGGCAACTATGCACTTGGACACTGCCCAAGGGCCACGGGGTCAGTAGGGGGCCCCGTTAGAGGCTCCTGGGATCCTGTGATATTAAAGCGGTAGTAAACTTCGCTAACATTACTACTTTTTAGAGGCCCTGAGGTAGGTTATGCCATAATGTACAAGTATACACAGCATATTAGCAAATTAGGGTTTACCTACCTGTCAGACTGAGCTCTCCAGCGCTGCGCTATGATCAATCTGGTGGGTCAACAGGCGCTTCCATCTTCACCCGGTCTTCCTTCGGGGTTCTGTGCTTTCGGTCACTTGCCTTGGCTGGGCTGCGTTGATGTCACTCCCACGCATGCTCATGCACATCCTCTCTCTCTCTCATCCTCCCTCTCTCTCTCATCCTCTCTCCCTTACCCCTCACCCCTCTCTCATCCCCTTTCTCTCTCTATCATCCCCCCCCTCTCTCTCTCTAATCCTCTCTCCCTTACCCCTCACCCCTCTCTCACCGCCTTTCTCTCTCTCTCTCTCATCCTCCCTCTCTCTATTTAACTTAATTTGTTACAAAAAAAAAAAATTTTGCATTTTTATTTATTTATTTTATAAAAAGCCCCACCAAAATCCTCAGCAACAGGTCCTTGATGTTCTTAATCTGGCCCTGGCTGTGCATGATGTCATAAGCCTAGGCTTTTTTCCAGACAAGAAACAGGAAATGGGCTGTATAAGGTATTTACTGGCAGAAAAAAAATGTTTTACTATCCTAAGTTAACCACTTCCCGGCCAGCCGCCGCAGTTGTACTGCGGCAGGTTGGCTCCCCTGGGCAAAACAACGTAACTGAACGTCGGTTTGCCTTTTGACCACTAGGGGGCACATGCCGATGCGGAGCTGATGCGCGTGCCCGGCGGTCGTGATGACTGCCGGGCACCCGCGATCGCTCCACACAGAGACAGAATGGAGATCTGTCTGTTTACATTGAACAACAATTGGTCTCCTCACCCAGTCAGTCCCCTCCCCCCACAGTTAGAATCACTCCCTAGGGAACACAGTTAACCCCCTGATCGCTCCCCTAGTGTTAATCCCTTCCCTGCCAGTGACATTTACACAGTAATCAGTGCATTTTTATAGCACTGATTGCTGTATAAATGCCAATGGTCCCAAAAATGTGTCAAAAGTGTCCAATCTGTCCCCCATAATGTCGCAGTCCCGATAAAAATTGCTGATTACAGCCATTACTAGTAAAAAAATAAATAAATAAATAAAAATGCCATAAATCTTTTCCCTATTTTGTAGATGTTATAACTTTTGTGCAAACCAATCAATCAAATCAATCAAACTGAGGAAAAAATGTGCTTTTTTAAAAAAAAGTTGGGGATATTTATTATAACAAAAAGTACAAAATATTTGGTGTTTTTTTCAAAATTGTCGCTCTTTTTATGTTTATAGCGCAAAAAATAAAAACCACAGAGATGATCAAATACCACCAAAAGAAAGCTCTATTTGTGGGAAAAAAAGGACGTCAATTTTGTTTGGATACAACGTCGCATGACTGCGCAATTGTCAGTTAAAGCGACGCAGTGCCGTATAGTAAAAAATGGCCTGAATAATGAGCAGCCAAATCTTCCAGGCTGAAGTGGTTAAAACAACAAAGGCAGAAGATTTAATAGATGGGAAGAAAAAATGACTGCAGTTCTGCTTTAAGTTGTTTTGTCTGCAATATCAGATTTGACCACAAGATCGAACCAGTGGGAAATATACAGTTTTGCAGAAAATAGAAATGTTCAGCTTTAATAAAGTTCCCATTATGTTTCAGCCTAAAGCCTCGTACACACAATTGGATTGTTGGACGACTGAGTGTCAGACTTTTGTCCGAAGGGCGTGTGCCTGGATTTTGTCTTGCATACTAACTAGATGTACTACGAGCTGATAAAGAGGAAGTTCAATTGTTAGGAGCTACCCTTTGGGCTCCTTCGGCTAATTTCATGTTAGTATAAGTTTAGTGAGTGTTGATTCGCACTTTTCATTTCGTGCTTTTCATTTTGCGCTTTTCATTTAATTTCTGAACGGCCGTTTGTGAACCAGCCATGTTGCGGAATTGGAGGAGATAACGTGTTATTTATTATTGGCCATGGAGTTATTGCTTTGACCCAAGTTCAGTCCAGGAACAGGAGGAGGAGGATTTCTTGGACCAAAAATTGGTTGCTTAATAGTGACCTATTATGTCATTTGTCTTTGCTGTGGGAGCTCCAGGAGAATAATTCAGATGATTTTTGTAATTATCTCTGGATGACGGACCCCTGCTTTCACCAACTCTTGGCATTGTTGACCCCCTATATTTAGAAGCAGGACACATGCATGTGTTATACTTCAAATGACAGTTTGGGAGTAGGCCAGTACATTTTCAAAAATACAATATAAAATTAACAAGGGACACCAACATAGTTCTGTGTTTGAGAATAAAAACTACAGGATAATAATGTTGTGGTAACTTGGCCAAAAAAATTACAAGCATAACTAGAAAATTAATTTCCTGGAGAAAATGAGTGGGAATGCTGAATAGCTGAATTGTTAAATCTAACTGGATGTATAGCTTAAATCCATAAGAAAAAGTTGAAGAAGTGAGAATAGTTGGAAAAGTAGGAATGGTTTTAAAATAAACATGAATTTCATTAAAAAAGTTTAACAACGCCACTAATGTATGAAAGATGTGGAATATTTAAAGGTTTTTTGAAAAGCTTTTTGATCATTAATCCCCACACCTAATGAGTGAGAGACAGTGTGAGAGAACCCTTCAAACAAGCCTTAATAAATCCTCAACAGTACATGCTATGGAAACAGCGACTTCACCGTTAGAGACACAAGGCCTTTGTGAACGTATCGGTATAAAATTTATGTTGTTAAACTTAAAAATGTGGGCAAGTCAGCGATTGAAAAAAGAAGTTGGCTGTGTGTTTCACTGGGAAATGTGAAGAATTTTATACAGGACAGTCAATGGAAGAAAGTGTAGAACTCTTCTCATTTGGAAGCTCAACCAGCCAAAAGTAAAAGGTGTATCACAAAACAGAGCACATTGCCTGAAACTAGACAAAAATACCTACGTTTTGATGTATAAATTGTGTATGACAAGTAGATCTTGTGGGCGTGAGAGCAATTTATAGAGAAGGAACTAAGATTATTTTTTTTAAGGCTCTGTGCTCTAGCTATGACATCATCTACTCTAAGTAGCCCAATACACACTCTGTTTAATCGATAAAATTTCCTGAAATGATCACTAAACTTAAACAGCTTTTTCACAAAAACTGTAAAAGATATCAAACTGAAAAGATATAGCCAGATAGCCGAATATTTTGTAAACATTTTAAAGTTTGTTTGGCGTCTGTAGGTGAAAGTATGAAGGAGCTGAACTTTTGAGAGCGGAAGAAGATTTTAAAGATTTGAAGCATGCTCTCATTGACTTCAATGTTAAAAAAAGTGTTTAAAAGCTTAATATTTTAAAAAGTATAAATAGTAGAAAAAAAGTTGAAGAAGTCCGACCATTAGCTGAAAGAGCTGAACATTTTAAAAGTTGAATGGTTTTAATAGCTGAAAGTATGCAGAAGTTACGCAGAGCTAAAAAACGTACGGAATAATAATAATGAAATAAAAAAAAAATAAAGTGCTGAAGCAGTCCCACTAATAAAAACGAATAACAATAGTGGGACTGCTGAAGCAGTCCCACTAATAATATCATTCTTGATATCACTAGAAAACAAAAGAATTTTCAAATACGTTTGCCATAACTCCATCAGTATCACTAGCAAAGCAGCTTCATTACTATCCCATTAAAGAAGAAGAGAATGTGCGCTGCATTTCCCCAATTCATAATTTGCCGCGTCACAAATGTTATCTCCATTATGAACGCTAGTTTACAAGACCGACTGCTTCCGGCTCGTCCTTGCTTCCGAGCATGCATGGTTGTATTTTGGACTTTTGTGTGACGGACTTGTGTACACACGATATGAAAATCTGACAACAGACCGTTGTACGCCGAAAATTTACTAGCCTGCTATCCAACATTTGTTGGACGAAAGTTGGACAACAATTGTTTGATGGAGCGTACTAATAGTCGGATTTTAGGCAAACAGTCTGTCATCACACATATCCCAGCCGGAAATCCGATCATGTGTATGAGGTTTAAGAAAAGAGGTGCATCCAGGGAGCTTAAACTTCATTTTAGAGACTAGCAAGAAGGAACCAGCTATCAGAGCATATGTTGGATTGGAATTTGCATATCTTTACATTTGCTAATGGCAGCATGGCTGGTATAAATTATTTACTGCCTTGTACAGCCTAATTGTCTATTGTATATTCTGTATATTTCATATACCGATTATATGTACTCTGTTGTGTTAATAAAGCTTCAAGATTACTCAGTCTGACTTATTGCAGAATAGGGGGGTTTGGCTGCAAGTTGAGTTAGCCTAACAACAGCCAATAAGATAATACTTTTCATCTTTCATCTTAGAGACTTTGATACATAATGCCCCTCATTTGAAGCTCTTTTCGGTAAAATAACTTGCATTCTAGTTTACTTTTTTAAATGTTAAGTCATCAACCGATCCAGGTTTCTTGGTTCAAACTGTAAATGACTCTAGCCAAACCACTGAGTGGATTTGTGAATAACGATCCATATAACATAACCACATAAATTGAATTCAGTATAAATATTTATCTTTATAGCATATTTTCCCCTTCCCGGAGCTTCTTAATAGATGCCATTTTTTTTACATTATTAAACTGTTCTCTGATGGAGAATACATTTTGATGGTTGTCATGGTCCTTTTTTTTGCTTTACCTCTTGGCTTTTGAGTGTTAATATGCAATAAAAGTAACTTCAACTCCCATTTCCAGATGGCATTAATACATACATGACTTAATCACTGTTTTAAGGATAAATGCTGCAGCTGAAACCAGTACTGCTATAGCAACCTTACTGCCAATTCATCTGTCTTCCAGGGCTGTGTGCTGAAACATTGAGCACAACATAATGTTCCAGCAGTGTTGTCCTCTACCTAATCTGTTCTCAGGGACTGGGTAGTGTGATTGATTACTTTGAAATTGGTTATAACTACAGCACTGCGCTACCAGTATTTCTGTCTTTTATGGTAAATGAATGTTAGGATATAATTTTACAACTTTTTTAGTAGCTAAAGTACAGAGTTAATAAATCATTAATTATAACGAGCCAGAACAAACTCATAATTTACCATAAAAAGATGAATGAGTGAATTCCTTGAATTCTCTCTTTGGTGATCTTATAAATCCAATTATGGGATCCATTTTGTAGGGTCAGATAGTTGAAGTTCACCATTAGTATTTTGTTCTTCGGTAATTTAATCACTGCTTGAAGTCTAAAGCCTCGTACACATGATCAGATTTTCCGCCGGGATTTGTTAATGACAGACTGTTGGCCTAAAATCCGACTGTATGTACGCTCCATCGGACAATTATTATCAGATTTTCCGCAGACAAATGTTGGATGGCAGGCTTATAAATTCTCCGCGGACAAATGTCTGTTGTTGGATTTTCCGAGCGTGTGTACACAAGTCCATTGGACAAAAGTCCAAAGTACAAACACGCATGCTCGGAAGCAAGGACGAGCCAGAAGTGGTTGGTCTTGTAAACTAGCACTCGTAATGGAGAATTAAAGCGGAGCTCCATCCGATTTTTCTACACTAACTGCAGCTGATTACCGCAATGTCCTAATGACAAAACGGCACTTTTTTTTTTTTTTTTGCAGGCTTTACCTTTCTTGTAGAAGATCTCTTTCTTTTTTGCAGGAAGCACAGGCTGCAGTAAGGGGCGTGTTTAGAGCGGCTAATTACTCACTTCCTCTTAGCCACGCTGGCTCCTGGGAGCTTGTGTCATTGTTCCCAGGAGTCAGTGCAGCGGCCTGTTACAAGAGTCTTCGAGAGATTTCCATAGTGGGAGTGACGTCAACAGCTCCGTTGCCATCACAACGGGGCGGGACCTCCTACGACGCTGCTCGTTGTGATGGCAACCGGAGCTGTTGACAGCGCTCCGATTTCTGTGTAATGCGCATGCGCGAGATCAGGAAAAGAACGGGCGGTGCATGCTGGACGATCAGCAGCACCGTATCCCGGAAGAGGATGCCTGTGGGCTTCACATGCCCACAGGCAAGATGACATCCATGTAGATTTAATTATCTAAGTTCATTTATTAGGCGAAAACAGACAGCAATGTCACTGAAAAACGGAACAAGTGAGTTCCCTATTGCTATATATAATCATTGTCATTTGCCCAAAAAAAAAAATTGATCGGAGAGAGTGGAACCCCGCTTTAAGATTCATGACGTGGCAAATTGTGAAATCTTGAAATGCAGCGTACATTCTATTCTTCTTTAATGGGATGGAGTCCTAGCAAATGAATTTTCAAAGGCTTTTTTTCTAGTGATATCAAGAATAATATTATTATGCTTGTTATTTTTTTTTTTTTTTTGGTGCAAGTTACACAACACCATTCTCCCAGAGTTTTTAAGATCAAAGATCTTAAAAACTCTGGGAGAATGGTGTTGTGGTAACTTATCCCCTTGTTAATTTTACATTGTATTTTTTAAAATGTAACTGCCTACTCCCAAACTGTCATTTGAAGTAAAACACATAGCCAAGTATTGTTCTCCACAATTTTTTTATTGTGCATTAAAATTAAGAAAACAAATAAAATTAGACATGCTATCTGCCAATAGAACTTAACCAAAAAGTGCATTCTGTGCTTTCAAAAATATACCAAATTAAATTAAAAAAAATAAAGGCCTAATGCATGTGTCCTGCTTCTTAAACCCTTACAACACACTTTTTGCTACATGTAAGCCTATAATAAGGCTTACTTGTAGCTACCCTGGCTATCTCCTAAACCTGAACGGTTCAGGAGATATCCCTTGTATTTGCATGTGCCGACATCATCGGCACATGTGTACTGAAGCAAACTGAAGCAAAGGCACATATGTGCCATTGCTTCAGTGAGTGCGCTGCTCCCGCTGGCTCCCTCTGGCTCCCACGTGCATGTGCGGGAGTAACGTCATCGCAATTTCGGCCAATCATAGCGTTGGAGCCCGCGATACCCGGAAGTAACTCTGGGAGCGATGTCGGCCACCGGAGCAGTGTACAAGGACGGCTGCGGGGGCTTCGAACTCAGGTAATTAATTAATAATGAGCCAGTATGCTATGTATACTAGCTCATTATGCCTTTGTCTTGCAGGTTTTTTTTTTCCTGGGTTTACAACCACTTTAATATAGGGGGTTAACAATGCCAAAAGTTGGTGAAAGCAGTGATCCGTCATCTGGAGATAATTCCAAAAATCATCCAGATTATTCTCCTGGAGCTCCTGCAGCAAAGGCATATGACATAATTGGTCACGATTAATAAAGCAACCAATTTTTCATCCAAGAAATCCTCCTTCTGGTCCTGGACTCGACTTGGGTCAAATCAATAACTCAAAGGCCAATAATACATGTTATCTCCTCTGATTCTGCAACATGGCTGGTTGACGAGCGGCTGTTCAGAAACAAACTGAAATGCGCGAAATGAAAAGTGCGAATCAACACTCACCAAACTTCTATTAACACGAAATTAGCAGAAGGAGCCCAAAGGGTGGCGCATAACAGTTGAACTTCCTCTTTGTAGTCTCATAATGCGTCTAATACGTCACTACTTTCGTGTTTGTTGGCAGACAATTCCTTGCCGTTTGTATGCAAGACAAGTTCCTGGCCAACGCCCTTCGAACAAAAGTCTGACGTTTTGTCTGTGGAAAATCCGATCGTGTGTACGAGGAAAGCACAACTCCCAGTAACTAGAAAATTATCCCTTGCAGTGGGGCTGGCCTGTACTGCAAGAATTAATTGATTGTTTGGGTCTAGGGGGATAATAAAAGAAGATTTACTTACCTGATCCTCCGCTCCTCCAAGCTGCATTGGAAGTCTTGATGCTAAGGGACATGTCTACTGCCAAAGCGTTACAGAAATCTCTGCCAGGGGAGCACAGGATCAGGTAAATAAATGTGTTTCTCCTCTCCCATAGACAATTTAAACAATTAACACTTGCAGTAAGGCCACAGCCCAACTGCAAGGGATCATTTAACATTTTAAAGCAACCCAATCATCAAAAATTATTTTTAAAAACATTGTTATCTGTAAAATAAGTCAATAATACTAATAATATTTCCAAGTGATCAAGTCACTAAACACCACCCAAATCTGTAAAATAGTCCCCAAAATCTGCTGGAAAACCATACTTCTAGGAGTGTCAATCTCTTGGGTCACCTGCAGCTCTCATTGGTTCCTCCCACTGACCTCACAGCACTGTTGTATCCTACAGTGGCCCAAGCTTAAAGACAGGAACCACTGAGCGTAGTGGGGACAGAAACATTGACACTACCAGATGTTTAGGTTTCCCTGAAGACTTAGGGGACATCAGGAAAGGTGAATCTTTACTGCCTTCTTTTACAGGTAGCAAAGCTTTTAAGCACTGTCTTTTTGATCAGATTATGTAATTCACAGTTAATGCAATTACGTCACATGCATCCATCAATACAATAAAAAAGGAATATCCTTTGGTTTCCTTACCCTATGGCCGATGGCCATAGATCGAGAAAGCAGGAAGCCTGTACAGGTCTGAACATGTAGGACCTTTCTTTACAAGATCATTTTGAGTTGGTGATTGGGGAAAAAAGAGGACAAGTTTATTAAATACTTTCTTGAGCTCTGTGTATACTAAGGAACATGAGGGAGCTCAAGTCCTTAATGGGAATTCTATTAACATAGTCCCTAATGATCCACAATGGCTAAAAACTGTAATGGTCCAGAGACAAAATAAAGGTGAACAAACCACCTAGGACAGATAGCTTAAACCCATGTGTCTTTAAAGTGTTGAACTCTGTTATTTCAAAACTATTGTTTCTAATTTTTAGAGACTCTTTAATGACTACTGCTGGTTTGGTAGGATGGCAATGCGATGCTAATGTTTAAAAGGGCATCAAAAAAATATTATCAATACAATATGTCCTGGTTCCCCTTCCTGCTGGTGCCCCGCTCCCCTGTGTGCTCCCCTGGTCCCCCACAGTGCTGTCGGCTTCCCTCCTCTCCTATCATCTCCCACCAGCTGCTGCAGGGGATGTTTCAGGATAGAGAGTGGGGGGAAGGGGCCGCTAAATTTTTAATTTACCAGCCCCTTCTATTTTTGAATAAACAAAGTAAATGATCGGTACTGATTGCTCCTGTGTCCATTCTTACTGAAGTATAGTAAACTAGTGCCTCTATAGTCAACATGTTGATGAGGACAAGGGCCTCTTCCCTACAACCCTGGCCCAGTGGTTGTGGGAGTGCGTGGGGGGCTTATTGTAATCTGGTAGCCCCCTTTAACAAGGGACCCCAAATCCCACCCCCCCCCCCACCTGAATGAGTATGGGGTACAAAGTACTCCTACTCATTCACCAAAAAAGTGTAAAAAGTAAATAAAAACACAGAGACAGTTTTTGACAAGACCTTTATTAAAAAAAAACATTCAAAATAATATCCACCAAAGGATCACCACCATCATCAATCATGATGCCCGCTGCTACCGCCAACCCGAAGAAAAAAGAAAATTGCAGTCTGCACCCGACGAAGGCTCCAGCCGCCTGACTGGTCCGCCGTCTGCCAGTTTTCAAATAACTAAGGGGCAGGAGCCACCCGATGACATCATTCGTGAAGTAATTCACCCAGCACGCCCCGGCCGATGCCATCATAAGTGGGCGGGGTCACCTGGTGACATCATTGGTGGCCCTGCCCCTTAGCTATTTAAGAGCTGTCAGATGGCAGAGCTGGCAGATGAAGCTCCACCGGGGGGGGACATTTAAAAATTTTTTAAAAAAACTTATCAAAAACTTGTGTTGTGTTTTTATTGACTTTTTACGCTTTTTTGGTGAATGAGTAGGAGTGCTATGTACCCCATATTCATTCACATGGGGGGGCTGGGATCTGCTGGCCCCCTTGTTAAAGGGGGCTTCCAGATTCCAATAAGGCCCCTGCCCGCAGACCCCCACAACCACTGGCCAGGGTTGTGGGGAAGAGGCCCTTGTCCCCATCAACATGGGGACAGAGCCCCCCACCCCAAATCACCCCCAAGTTGAGGGCATGTGGCCTCATATGGTTCAGGAGGGGCAACACTCGCTCGCCCCCCCTCGTTCCTGGCCTGCCAGGCTGCATGCTCAGATAAGGGTCTGTTAGGGATTTTAAGGGGGACCCTACTGACACTGTCCACATACCGTCTGCTATCCTACTGACACTGTCCATTGCTCTACTGACTGACACTGTCCACTTTTAAGGTAGGCTAAGTGCATAGCTACAGTTCTGAGCTACTTGCCAGCCCTTAAGAGTTACTCATCACCAGTTGCCCCACCCAACCCTTACCCTGCCCACCACTGTTAAATTTTTTATGCACAATTAAATTACAAAAATAAATATTAAAAAAAACAACTTTAACAATATTAACATAAAGCATATTTCATTGATCTAACTGTGATAGATAAAATAGGGATAAAATATGATTGGCTACTATAGGCGCTGTTTGGCAGGTTTGTGCAGTATAGTGGCAGGTTTGGTTAGAATAGAGCAGTATAGTGGCAGGTTTGGGTAGTATAAGGTGGTATAGTGGCAGGTTCGGGTAGTATAGGGTGGTATAGTGGTAGGTGTGGGTAGTATTGGGTGGTATAGTGGCAGATTTGGCTAGTATAGGGTGGTGTAGTGGCAGGTTTGAGTAGTATAGGGTGGTATAGTGGCAGGTTTGGGTACTATAAGGTGGTATAGTGGCAAGTTTAGGTAGTTTAGGGTGGTAACGTGGCAGGTTTGGGTAGTATAGGGTAGTATAGTGGCAGGTTTGGGTAGTATAACGTGGTATAGTGGCAAGTTTGGATAGTATAGGGTAGTAAAGTGGCAGGTTTGGGTAGTATAGGGTGGTATAGTGGCAGGTTTGGGTAGTATAGGGTGGTATAGTAGCAGGATTGGGTAGTATAGTGGCAGATTTAGGTAGTGTAGTAGCAGGTCTGGGTAGTATAGGGCAGTATAGTGGCAGGTTTGGATAGTATAGGGTGAAATAATGGCAGGTTAGAGCTGTATGGTGTGACAATGTGCTCACTTATGACATTGCTGAATATGAACACTCCCAGGGCTGTCTTGGGAGATATTGAAGACCCCGAGGGACAGCCTAACTTGACTGGATGACAGGGAAGTGTTACAGGCAGTCTCCCCTGCACTGATGAGCCACCTGCTGACCCGATCAAATTGGCCAAGATGCAAGGGGACAGGGAAAGTGCATATATATATATATATATATATATATATATATATATATATATATTTGACAAACGTGGTGCCAGACCACTGCCCTTCACACCAACTTGTAACAAAAGACTGGTGAGCCTCACACCGCGCTGTCACTTGTGCATCAAAGACAGTTTTAGCCACGCCTTGCACAAAGATTTTCCAGCTTGCGGGACCACTATCTAAGTGCCAACAAACTGAGTGTGATTGTCACTGGGTTAAGTTATTAAGCAATCAACCCTTTTACACTGCCACTAGCTTTTGGGCCTATCAACATTTCACAACAGTAATGACAACTATGATTTTACCACAAACAGGTATGTTCAGAGGGTTATACTACGGTAGCGCTCTTCAAGAGACAGGGATTCTTTTAGTTTGACGAAACAAAAAATACTCTTGCGCACTGGTGTGTTAGCTAAAGAGTCCCAAAAGCTCGAGAAGGACTATGGATTTCGGCTTTGCTGCTCTCAAAGGATGGGATTGTCCTAATGTTAAAAGAAAAGAAGAAAAAAGAGAGCGCACCAGCCTAGTGCATTATCCTTGACAGGTTTATTTAATTAAAAACAAGATAAAAACTACTCACAAAGGTCGAAGAGAACAATCGCATAGTAATCGCACAGAGGCAATTATTCCAGTGGTAGCAGTTTTCCAGGTCCCAGGAAGGAGGCATACGGACTACTGCTGGCTAACGCGTTTCGAAGGTTACCCTTCTTCATCAGAGCCTTAGTAGTGTTGATCTCATGCTGGCCTCTTATACACATGTCAAACTAAAACAGACTAATCAGATTGGTTCTAGAGCTCCTCCCTTAATTGATGGGCGGTCCTCTAGGGAGGGTGGATCTTGGCTCGGTTATCATTATTGAAGGGCCATAATATATTGATTTATTAATTTATTAAATTTATTAAACTTATTAAATTTATTTGATTAGTTGGTTCGCTTCCATTTCCATTGATATTATTATTGTTAATTAAATTTATCTAGCCCATAGCAAGTAAGCAGAAAGGGTCATGCCAATATTTATCTATAAACAGGTCAAAGGCATCCTAGAGAATCTGCTCATCTTCCCTCACAACCATATATCACACAGATAATAGAGAGCAATGTACAGTATTCGGGGATTTTAAAAGTTTGAACTAAGAGTGTACCTTATTGTATGCAGATCCGATGGCATCTCCTCTGCTTGAGTGTGTTGTCTCTATAGGGGCTGTGTCTGTGTGAGCCATCGAGCTACCATTGCTGACAAGTCCTGACTATTCGCACATTCCTATGCCCTGTGGGACCGGGTGGAACGCACGCCGCTACTTTACTTCCGGGTTGCGGTCCACAGGGCGGAAGTGCGGTCGTGATGTCACATCCCGTGCGCCCTTCGGCGCCTGGGATGTGACTCAATAAGGTAAACAGTGGCCTCCATTTTGCCATAGGCGCACATAGAGGCCAAAGTCAGACAGATATCGTCTGACTTCAGGCTAGAAAGAGAGGGGCTGATTAGAGTGAAGACATATATACAATAAATAACCATAATATGTAGTAATATGTAATAATGATAGGGGAATTTGAAAGAAGCCAGGGGAGGAGAGTTGTTAAGAAATCTGGTCTGGGATAGTAGCTAGAGGTGGCAATGCTCAGAACATGTGTACTTAGAAGCCAGCAGGAGACACACTAAAATTTATATTAAAAAGTAGTAAAATACATACAATATACATTCTATACAAATATATATATACATATATAGAAAGTGAAAACCTTATACACATCTATCTCATATACATATATGTGCATACAGTGATTATTTAAAAAACAATCCGTATATAAGTACAAAGATCTGTGTACTTTGTCAGTGTAATATAAAAAGAGAGAGGGGGAGGGGAAGGGAGGGGGGGGGGGGGGGGGGAGGGTTCTTAGTTGTTAAGCCTCATAAAAACATTCATACAGTGGTTATATACATTATTGCAGATAACCCAGAGGTTATTGGGTAGACATCGACGAACGAGATATTACAAAAATTATTATGTATATATAAAAATAAAAATACAAACAAAGATAAAAATACAAATAAAAACAAAAATATGTAATAAATATATAAAATATATTGCATAAAATGATTGAATGCAATATAATATTGAATATTTAGTGAAAGATGGAGATAACCCACACTTAGAAAGATAAAGGGTCGGTCGATACGAATGAATATTAATATAGTAAATATTATATTATATTAGATTAAATAGAGTCGCTGCCTATAGACCTCATACACATACAGCCCATAGATATACATGTATGTACACAGATGTACACATATATAGCACCCCATAGAGGACCCATATATGCTATGATCTAGTCATAGGTTACATATATATTTCTCTATTTTCATTCTTATTCTCATTTATATTTCCATTTTCATTGCCATCTCCATTGTCCCTTATATTTAAAATATAAAATCTAAAAGAATATCTTGGACAATGAAAGTGTAGCAATGATGCCTTAAAATCTCTACGAGAAAAGTAATATATAGGGCCAGGTAATCTATTGAATACGCATAAAATAAAATAAAAGTTAATTAGTCGATCAATTAGTACATTAGTGGATGCCAACAGCTAAAAATTACTACAAATTAATAATTGGTTGTGTGATTAAAAGATAAGCCTTCCACAATACTTGATGCCGATATTATACTATTTTATGTACTTCTGGGTCCTCATTTAGGCCTCCTGGAGCGAGACTACCGAGGGTAAAGATCCAGAAGGCTTCTCTTTTGCAAAGCCTCTGGTGTCTTCTCCCTGTATCCAGCTCTCTTCCAATCGACTCAATCCCAAAAACTTTCATGCCTGCGGGATCCCCTTGGTGAACTTCTACAAAGTGTCGAGGGACTGGGTATTTATCTCTTAAATTTATGATACCGCATTTGTGTTCACCAATTCTAACTCGCATTGGGCGTTGTGTGCGGCCTACGTATAGACGCCCACATGGACATATTATACCGTATACCACATACTCTGTTCCACAGTTGATAAATTGCTTAATTGGGTGAATTCTCCCGTCTCTCCCTACTACCGTTTTTTTCCTATGCCACATGTACATGCATGTGCCACAGTTCTTAATACCGCATTTGTAGCAACCTTTTTGGTCAAAAATTGTTGCCCAGCTATTAGTTGGTTTGCTGGTACATGTTTTTACCCTGCTTGGGGCTACCAGGCTCCTAAGATCTCGGGGTTTCCGGAAAACTATATTAGGGTGGTCGGGGAGTGTCTTACCCAAAACTGGGTCATGTTTCAGAATATTCCAATTCTTTCTGATAACACTCTGGATTTCGAACGCTTTGCTTGTATATTGGGTAGAGAAGCAGGCCTGTTGAATGTCTGGGGTAGTCTGGTGTCGGGATTTTATGTTGTTCGAATCACTACTAGGTGGATCATCGTAGAGGGCCAGATACTTAGAGAAGGCTGATTCTATATGGTTGGCTTCATAACCTTTCTCACTGAACTTCTGCATAAGAAGTTTACTCTGTTCTAGATAATCGTCTTTCTTGGTACACGTCCTTCTAAGGCGGCAAAATTGGCCAAAGGGGACATTCTGTATCCACCTGGGGTGGTGGTTACTTTTAGCATGTAAATATGAATTGCCCCCGCTGGGTTTAAAATGAGTTTTGGAAAAGATGTTACCATCTTGATCACTCTGTAACTCCAAATCTAGAAAGATTAAACATTTTTCATCTAGAACATGAGTAAATTCTATTCCAAATGGGTTGTTTTTGCAATGTTCTAAGAAGCTCTGGAGACTTTGATCCGACCCATCCCAGATGATCAAGATGTCATCAATGTATCTCGCATATAGGACCAGGTGTGCCCCAAAGGGATTATTCTTCCATATGAAGTGTTCTTCCCAGAATCCCATAAAAATATTCGCATAGCTAGGGGCAAATCTGGCTCCCATAGCTGTACCTTTTATTTGCAAATAGTGATCACCTAAGAAGATACATTGATGCGAGATACATTGATGACATCTTGATCATCTGGGATGGGTCGGATCAAAGTCTCCAGAGCTTCTTAGAACATTGCAAAAACAACCCATTTGGAATAGAATTTACTCATGTTCTAGATGAAAAATGTTTAGTCTTTCTAGATTTGGAGTTACAGAGTGATCAAGATGGTAACATCTTTTCCAAAACTCATTTTAAACCCAGCGGGGGCAATTCATATTTACATGCTAAAAGTAACCACCACCCCAGGTGGATACAGAATGTCCCCTTTGGCCAATTTTGCCGCCTTAGAAGGACGTGTACCAAGAAAGACGATTATCTAGAACAGAGTAAACTTCTTATGCAGAAGTTCAGTGAGAAAGGTTATGAAGCCAACCATATAGAATCAGCCTTCTCTAAGTATCTGGCCCTCTACGATGATCCACCTAGTAGTGATTCGAACAACATAAAATCCCGACACCAGACTACCCCAGACATTCAACAGGCCTGCTTCTCTACCCAATATACAAGCAAAGCGTTCGAAATCCAGAGTGTTATCAGAAAGAATTGGAATATTCTGAAACATGACCCAGTTTTGGGTAAGACACTCCCCGACCACCCTAATATAGTTTTCCGGAAACCCCGAGATCTTAGGAGCCTGGTAGCCCCAAGCAGGGTAAAAACATGTACCAGCAAACCAACTAATAGCTGGGCAACAATTTTTGACCAAAAAGGTTGCTACAAATGCGGTATTAAGAACTGTGGCACATGCATGTACATGTGGCATAGGAAAAAAACGGTAGTAGGGAGAGACGGGAGAATTCACCCAATTAAGCAATTTATCAACTGTGGAACAGAGTATGTGGTATACGGTATAATATGTCCATGTGGGCGTCTATACGTAGGCCGCACACAACGCCCAATGCGAGTTAGAATTGGTGAACACAAATGCGGTATCATAAATTTAAGAGATAAATACCCAGTCCCTCGACACTTTGTAGAAGTTCACCAAGGGGATCCCGCAGGCATGAAAGTTTTTGGGATTGAGTCGATTGGAAGAGAGCTGGATACAGGGAGAAGACACCAGAGGCTTTGCAAAAGAGAAGCCTTCTGGATCTTTACCCTCGGTAGTCTCGCTCCAGGAGGCCTAAATGAGGACCCAGAAGTACATAAAATAGTATAATATCGGCATCAAGTATTGTGGAAGGCTTATCTTTTAATCACACAACCAATTATTAATTTGTAGTAATTTTTAGCTGTTGGCATCCACTAATGTACTAATTGATCGACTAATTAACTTTTATTTTATTTTATGCGTATTCAATAGATTACCTGGCCCTATATATTACTTTTCTCGTAGAGATTTTAAGGCATCATTGCTACACTTTCATTGTCCAAGATATTCTTTTAGATTTTATATTTTAAATATAAGGGACAATGGAGATGGCAATGAAAATGGAAATATAAATGAGAATAAGAATGAAAATAGAGAAATATATATGTAACCTATGACTAGATCATAGCATATATGGGTCCTCTATGGGGTGCTATATATGTGTACATCTGTGTACATACATGTATATCTATGGGCTGTATGTGTATGAGGTCTATAGGCAGCGACTCTATTTAATCTAATATAATATAATATTTACTATATTAATATTCATTCGTATCGACCGACCCTTTATCTTTCTAAGTGTGGGTTATCTCCATCTTTCACTAAATATTCAATATTATATTGCATTCAATCATTTTATGCAATATATTTTATATATTTATTACATATTTTTGTTTTTATTTGTATTTTTATCTTTGTTTGTATTTTTATTTTTATATATACATAATAATTTTTGTAATATCTCGTTCGTCGATGTCTACCCAATAACCTCTGGGTTATCTGCAATAATGTATATAACCACTGTATGAATGTTTTTATGAGGCTTAACAACTAAGAACCCTCTCCCCCCCCCCCCCCCCCCCTCCCTTCCCCTCCCCCTCTCTCTTTTTATATTACACTGACAAAGTACACAGATCTTTGTACTTATATACGGATTGTTTTTTAAATAATCACTGTATGCACATATATGTATATGAGATAGATGTGTATAAGGTTTTCACTTTCTATATATGTATATATATATTTGTATAGAATGTATATTGTATGTATTTTACTACTTTTTAATATAAATTTTAGTGTGTCTCCTGCTGGCTTCTAAGTACACATGTTCTGAGCATTGCCACCTCTAGCTACTATCCCAGACCAGATTTCTTAACAACTCTCCTCCCCTGGCTTCTTTCAAATTCCCCTATCATTATTACATATTACTACATATTATGGTTATTTATTGTATATATGTCTTCACTCTAATCAGCCCCTCTCTTTCTAGCCTGAAGTCAGACGATATCTGTCTGACTTTGGCCTCTATGTGCGCCTATGGCAAAATGGAGGCCACTGTTTACCTTATTGAGTCACATCCCAGGCGCCGAAGGGCGCACGGGATGTGACATCACGACCGCACTTCCGCCCTGTGGACCGCAACCCGGAAGTAAAGTAGCGGCGTGCGTTCCACCCGGTCCCACAGGGCATAGGAATGTGCGAATAGTCAGGACTTGTCAGCAATGGTAGCTCGATGGCTCACACAGACACAGCCCCTATAGAGACAACACACTCAAGCAGAGGAGATGCCATCGGATCTGCATACAATAAGGTACACTCTTAGTTCAAACTTTTAAAATCCCCGAATACTGTACATTGCTCTCTATTATCTGTGTGATATATGGTTGTGAGGGAAGATGAGCAGATTCTCTAGGATGCCTTTGACCTGTTTATAGATAAATATTGGCATGACCCTTTCTGCTTACTTGCTATGGGCTAGATAAATTTAATTAACAATAATAATATCAATGGAAATGGAAGCGAACCAACTAATCAAATAAATTTAATAAGTTTAATAAATTTAATAAATTAATAAATCAATATATTATGGCCCTTCAATAATGATAACCGAGCCAAGATCCACCCTCCCTAGAGGACCGCCCATCAATTAAGGGAGGAGCTCTAGAACCAATCTGATTAGTCTGTTTTAGTTTGACATGTGTATAAGAGGCCAGCATGAGATCAACACTACTAAGGCTCTGATGAAGAAGGGTAACCTTCGAAACGCGTTAGCCAGCAGTAGTCCGTATGCCTCCTTCCTGGGACCTGGAAAACTGCTACCACTGGAATAATTGCCTCTGTGCGATTACTATGCGATTGTTCTCTTCGACCTTTGTGAGTAGTTTTTATCTTGTTTTTAATTAAATAAACCTGTCAAGGATAATGCACTAGGCTGGTGCGCTCTCTTTTTTCTTCTATTCTTTTAGTTTGCTTTAGCTTATTTAGAGACAGTTTTAACACTTTTCAAAATATAGTTTAATAATGAAAAGGGTAAAAATGAGCAAATAACATTTTTACAAAAAAAAAAGATTTTACAAAGTAACAAAGAGACAACAATGCAACAGAGAAATAAAAAGGAGTTGAGGGTGAGAATACTTAACATCCCTGGCGGTATGATTATTTCGGATTTTAGGTGCTGAAAGCGGTACAATTATTTTGCATGGAAATTTGGCGTTTTATATTGTAGGTCTGTAATGCTTAACAATAACACACTTAAATCTGTCCAAACAAGAGTCTAGTAGATATCCCGGGTATGATAAAGTTTGAAACACAAAAACATAAATTATAATATAATAAATAAAAATAAATAATTAAAAAAAAAAAAAAAATTAATAATAAAATAAATTTCCCCACGATTCACTATCGCTCAATTCTGCAAGTGTTCTAATTTACTATCGCTGTTTTCTAGCTGGTCTAAAGCCACTTTTGATGTAAAGGGACACTTTTTGGTTGCTATGGACAATCTCCAGTTTCCAGGCAGAAAGAACAGTATATATAACATAAAACTGCATGCAGGGCATAGGACAAAGCACTGGGGACAAAAGGGATGTGAAATAATTTCATACAGTACTGTAATCTGTAAGATTACAGTACTGTATGTGTTATGATTTTACACTTTTTTTGAATTTGACGCCAGGCTCCGCCCCCGTGCGTCCCGCCGCTCGCAGGGAACGGAGCCTGGCACGGAGAGGCTTCGGAGGAGGACAAAGCCCGCAGACACAGCGGGGGACATCACAGGATCCCGGGGACAAGGTAAGTAAAGCCACACCAGGATCCTGCGATGTAATCCCGAGTGTGGCTCGGGGTTACCGCTAATGGTCCTGAATTTTAACCCCGAGCCACACTTGGGAAAACCGCCAGGAAGGCTAACAATGTCCTGGTTTGCAGAGATGAATAAGCAAAAATGGTACAGTGGCTCTCTCAAGTCCAATTAGGTGTTCCTTGGTTTGATGTTAAAACGAGAGCAATGTAATTGCAGTCCACTTTTCTTCAGTTCAAGGGGGTGTTGACAGAGATCATCTGACCAATCATCTGATCTAAGGGGTGGGTACTGCGATGTCACCACATTTATGACCAAGCCCCAGATACAGTTCTCGATAAGTATTATTATCTCTGAATATCGGCAGGGTACAGTCGGCTACCTTGTATATCATTGTCCAGCATGAAATTAGCTTTGAAATGGATTTGCGTATATATGACAAGTCTCGCATATTTATTTCTCATAGGAGGAGTGTGGGGGCCTAATCCACTCTTGTACCTGCTAGCATTGGGGTGTTTGGGTTCAAAATGCTACGCAAGAACTGATAAAGGTGAATCTGACTTTATTCTGGCTATACTGTTATAATTCCTGAAGTTATGAAATATTCTAGTATGATGGATTCCAATAAGAGATATGTGTATTCTATGGATTCCAGCTAAGGTATGTATGACCCGATGTCTGTTTACTCTCTAGTGACTGAAGCTGCTAAGTCTGACACTTTTAGGGGCTCTGAGATGTGTATTGGGGGTTAGATTTTGCTAGTCCTATTAACAGATGGATAAGAGGTGTCTGGCATGCAGCTAAGAGGCTGTGGATTGTATGAACTGAAAGGAGGAGGGAGAGAGGAAAAGGGCACTGTGCCTATGTCTCTTTCTTGACAAAATGGCTTGGATAAACTGAGCAAAATGGCTGCCACTTACAGCTTTTCATGGGCCCAATGCTCACTATCATAACAATATATACTGTAAATATATATAAACAGGGTTTTTTTTTTCAGCTGGAACTTGCTGGAACTCAGTTCCACCACTTCTGGCTCAGGCCCTCTGCTCCCTGCTCACCACTATTACCTGAAAACACAAAAGTGAAGGATGGGGACAAGGGAGATGCAGGTACAGGTGCAGTGCAAATGCCAACAACACCACTGGATGATCTCCCCGCAAGTGATAGAGGTAGAACCAACTACAGTATGCGGGGAGGTACTAGAGCTGGCTGGGTGCTTCAGCTTAATACAGCAACAAAAATAGGGCATGTGGAAGATGGTGGAGCTTTTAAAGAGATGGGAGCAGTAGAGGGGGGTTACACGCAGAGGTCAGAGCTGAAGAGGGGTAAACGTGAGATGTGGATGGGGGATTCAGAGGTAAGTAGCGGTGGAAGAAGGCTGAATTCTGCATTCTGTGTAGTGCACTGCTAAACTCTGCACTCTGTATGCAGCACACCCCTTAACTCTGCAGTCTGTGTGTAACCCCCTCCCTGCACATAATGCACTCCTGGTATTTAATGACCCTGTTAAGACCCTCCCACTATTAGTAAAACACACCCACTATTTGATGCGGTTTGGAGGGTGTGTGTAAGGGACGGGGGGGGTCGCGATTGAGTTCCTGTACCTATTTTCCGAGAAAAAAAGCCCTGTATATAAACAGTACTGCGCAAAAATAGGCAGGTGTGAAGAAATGCTGTAAAGTAAGAATGCTTTCAAAAATATATAATTTAATTGTTTATTTTTTATCAATTTAAAAAATGCAAAGTGAGTGAACAGAAGACAAATCTAAATCAAATCAATATTTGACTACCCTTTGACTTCAAACCAGCATCAATTCTTACACTTGCACACTCTGTACACTTCCACAAAGTCAAGGATTTTGTAGGATTAGAGTAAGGTATAAAATTAACCTGTTATACTAAGCAGGTGCTAATGATCATCAATTTCATATGAAGGTTGAAACACAATCATTAACTGAAACAGAAACAGCTGTGTATGTGGATTAAAGCTGGGCGAGAAACAGCTAAACTCTGCTACTGTGGATGACAGTTTCATGTCACAGGTCATAGACCAAGGCAAGACTGAGCACAGCAACCAGACACAAAGTAGATATACTGCATTAGAAAAGTCTCTCCCAGGCAAAAATTTCAAATCAAACTGGGTTTTAAGATGTACTGTTCCAACTGTTTTTAAGAAGCACAAAGAAACAGTCAACGCTGAGGATCGTAGACGCAGTGGTCGGCCAAGAAAACTTAATGCACCAGATAAAAAATACATCATGCTTACTTCCCTTCAACATCAGAAGTAATCCACCAGTGCCATCAGCACAAACCTGGCAGAAACCAGTAAGACCCAGGTACACCCATCTATTGTCCAGAGAAGTCTGGCCAGAAGTGGTCTTAATGAAACAATTGTGGCTTAAAAGGCCATACCTCTGATGTGGAAACAAGGCTATGTGACTCAACTATGCATGAAAACATAAGAACGAGGGTGCAAAAAAATGGCAGCAAGTGCTCTGGACTGATGGGTCAAAATTTGAAATATTTGTCTGTAGCAGGAGGCAGTTTGATTGCCGAAGAGCTGGAGAGTGGTACCATAATGACTGTCTGCGGGCAACAGTGAAGCACGGTGGATGTTCCTTGCAGTTGGAGAGTTGGTCAGGATCAATAAAGTCCTCAATGCTGAGAAATTCAGGCAGATACCATCAGCTAGGCGTGTGACTGGTCCCAAATTTGGTCCCAAATTTGTTCTGAGCCAGCCAACGACCCCAAACATACAGCCAATGTCATTAGGAACTATCTTCAGTGTAAAGCAGAACAAAGAGTCCTGTAAGTAATGGCTTGGCCCCTACAAAGCCCTGATCTCAACATCATCAAGTCTGTCTAGATTTGAGGCAGCCCCCATTCACAGAACATCTGTGCTTAGTTCTCCAAGATGTTTGGAACAACCTACCTGCTGTGTTCTACCTGTTCATTTACTTTCCATTTTGTTAATTGATAAAAATAAATTATTAACACTTGCATTTCTGAAATCATTCTTAATTTACTGCATGCAGTACTGTGTCTTATAATACTCCTAGGCCCTTCCTAACCCTAGCTATGATGTCGGAATGGACGCCCTCCTTCTCCTCCTGCAGCTGTCCAGCAACATAGCTAGCAATGAGAAAGCAGCTTCATAATTGCTGCTTGTCTCTGCACTGGGCTCTTTTCTAAGACAAGCGGTGTCAAGAGGAATGCAGAGAGAGAAGAGGGTGTCAGCCTCCCTTCCTTCTGCCTTCCTTTTGCCTACTCTTGTCTGGGGCCAGAGAAGTGTCCATCTCCTTCCTATCCATGTTGTTGAAAGGCTGCACCTAGGGTTAGGAAGCATGTGGGGAGGTGCAGAGTGGTGCGGTGGCAGTGAACACCCAGAGTCCAATTGCAGAGCTAGAACTGTATTGAAGTTAAAGTTCAACAAAGCACAACCACCTGGCAGTAAGACACCCCACCCAGGTGAACTCGCAGAATGTTGCAGTGAAGAGTATAACAGTAGGTGCACGGACAGCATCTGTCTTGAGAGATGGAGTGCAGCCTAGCTGGTCCGTGACCCTTCCAGGAAGGGAGCATGTTCCTGCTCTTTCCCTACTCATCTAGAACCTCTCCCTGCTGCTAATACTGTCCCTGACAGACAGGTGGCCTGTCCCTACACAACCCACACGCTAAATGTGCACCAAGCCTGGGAACAAGGGTCTTAAATAGACTCTGCCTGACCCAAGATGGCCGGCAGAGTCACATGGAGTGGCAGCATCAAATTGGATAGCTCCCCCAGTGACCAAGGGAACAATAGAGGAACCATGTTCCCCTTTACTTTTCCTCCATCGGCAATGTTGCTGTGGTTGAGTGCCATCTGCTGTGGAGAAAGTAGACTGCACCTGCCTACAAGGACATAACAATAGGGGACAAAGTATTACATGGGGACAGAACAGTGAAAAAATATAATGATCGCTACTCATTAGAGTGGTACTAAAGTCTTGTTTGTTTTTTCTTTAAAAATAACACTTATGTTATACTTACCGGCTATGTGCAATGGTTTTGCCCAGAGGAGCCTAGATCCTCCTCTTCTTGTGTCCCTCGTTGGCTCTCTTGGTCCCTCCCTCTTGTCAAGTGCCCCCACAGCAAGCAGCTTGCTATGGGGCACTGGAGCCGAGCAGCAGATCTGTGTGTCCATTCAGACATGGAGCCGTGGTTTGGCCTCGCCCCCTCTTTCTCTTAATTGGCTAACTGACTTTGAGTGACAGCAATGGGAGCCAATGGCACAGTTGCTGTGTCTCAGCCAACCTGGATGGCCGAGGCACTCGTGTACATCGCTGGATCGAGATGGAGCTCAGGTAAGTATTACGGGGCTGAGGGGGGTTGCTGCACATAGAAGGTTTTTTTATCTTAATGCATAGAATGCATTAGGATAAAAAGAAACCTTCTGCCTTTGGAATCACTTTAATGGGTAAGTTCACCTTTGTACACTTTTTTCTAAATTCCAGCTCCCGTATGCACCAATAGCATATATGTACTTTTTTTGAAAAAATATCAAAGCTTTCCATTAAATCTACAGTCACTTACTTTTCTTATCCTAATCCATGTTACCAGACGTTTCCATTTGTAATGTTTTTCTTCCTGATCAGACCGTAGGTCATGACACAGGAAGGAGTTGACCAGCTGACTTCATTAGCACACACCCTGCATCATCCACCCACCCATTCCCAGCTGCACGTTTTTTAAGCACTTGCTTACTGGCCACCTAAACCCCCCTCCTGCCCAGAATATTTTTCAGCTTTTAGCACTGTCTTTGAATGACAATTGCGTGGTCATACAACACTGTACCCAAATGAAATTTTTATAATTTTTCCCCACAAATAGAGCTTTGTTTTGGTGGTATTTGATCACCTCTGGGTTTTTTATTTTTTGTTAAAAAAATTAAGAAAGACCAAAATACAAATCTGTTTTATATTTTGTTAATAAATTTTGCAAACAGGCAATTTTTCTCATTCATTGATGTACACTGATGAGGCTACACTGATGGACACTGATAGGCTGCACTGATGGGTACTGATAAGGCAACACTGATGGGCACTGATAGGCTGCATTGATGGACACTGATAAGGCAACACTGATGGCCACTGATAAAGCGGCACTGATGGGCACTAATAGGCGGCACTGGTGGGCACTGATTAGGTGGCACTGGTGGGCACTGATGGGTGGCACTGATGGGCGGCACTGATGGGCATTGATAGGTGGCACTGAAGGACACCAATAGGTGGCACTGATAGCTGGCAGTGATGGGCACTGATGGGTGGCAGTGATGGGCACTGATCGGCACTGGTAGGTGACATTGATAGGCAGCACTGCTAGGTGAAACTGATGATGCACTGATTGGCACCACTGGTGGGCATTGATAGGTGACACTCGTGGGCATTGATAGGTGGCACTGATGTACTGGTGGGCACTGATTGGTGGGCACAGTGGGGACTGATTCGTGGGCACTGGCAGGCACATATGAGGTGGCTTCGCCTCTCCCTGCTCAGGACTGATGTCCCTTCAACAGAAGCCGGTGATCGGATTTTTTTTCTTCTCACGCTGACAGCGTGAGAAGAAAAAAAAGTCGATTACCGCTCTTTTGTTTACATCACATGATCAGGTGTCATTGGCTGACAGCTGGTCACGTGGTAAGGGGCCGGGATCGACCCCTTACTCCGATCTGTGATCACCCGAGTCTCATTGACTCGAGTAATCACAGTGTGCGCCACGCGCCCCCTTCAGAGGGGCATGGCCAGCTTGCAAAGGGGAGGACGTCTATTGATGCCCTCCCGGCAAAGCAGATCCGCGCTGTAGCCGTCATTCAGCTATATCGTGGATCTGAAGGAGTTAAATGAAATGCAATCAATCAGTGATCTCCCTTCTCACTAAATACACAATATACAATCAGATTGCATAGTGTATGGCCATGTTTATACACCTAAAATTACTAGTTGCGCTTCCAGTGCCATTAATTGATAACGGCACACCAACCACAGATGCAAACACACATTTTGCCATGTGAAAAAATGAAGGACAAATGCTGAAAAACGCACAGTAAAAAACACACAAAACGCCAAAATGTCCCATTAACCACATGTAGTGCAGCCAATTGAAATCAACAAGCTGCCCTCTACGTGTCACAGGAAAAACAAAACACAAAACGTTCGCTCCCACGATGCTAGATGTGAATGGGGCCTGAAAGTGAAACACAAGAACAACGAGGCTCCATTCACATCTGTGCGTTTCCTTGCATTTCAGAAATACGCTGCACCAAAAATCACAGTAAAAAAATGCACCAAGCTCCACTCTAAAAAAAAGTTCTGAAGCTTCGTTGGGGAGATTGCTGTGTGTAGGGCAGCCCATTCAGGTGGATGGGTTGCCCTATGTGAGATGAGTGAAAATGCTCAAATGCCTCCCGCCTTGCTAAAAAAAAACAAAAAAAAAACGCATATGGGAATGCGAGTTCCCGCTATGCAGAGATGTGAATGGGGCTTGACAGCTGAGTGTTTCTGTCCACTCCCTTCTATGTACTTGTATAAAGAAGACCATACACTATGCAATCTGATTGTGTATTTAGTGAGAAGGGTGATCACTGATTGATAGCATTTTATTTAAAAAACGTGCAGCTGGGAATGGGAGGGTGGATGATGCAGGGTGTGTGCTAATGAGTTCAGCTCGTCAAATCCTTCCTGTGTCATGGATAAAAGGAATGAATGGCTGCACACCGAGGTAGTGATGAATCTCTTTATTGTAAAATCTGTAACATGAATAACATCACAGGACAGGCAAACAGGTACAGGTAGACACGTTTCACACAGCGACACTGCGCTTATTCATTACCCTGAAAAGTTCAACTGAATAGCCCTTAAATAGGGCTCCCCCCTCGTGTAAAACACAGGTGAGGACAATGTCAGCAGAACATCTAAAATCACTCTCAGCTGTGAACCTTGTTAGAACAATGGAATCATATGAAGTCAATCAGAACTTTGGCTACTACATGCTGAGAGCAACAACAACATAGACATACATAGACATCATAGCCAGTCAAAAGAAGGAAAAGAGAACGTGGGAGGGACCAAAAGAAAACAATCTTTGTCTAAATAAACATCCCATCTAATGTCTCCGTCTGGCCCTATAAACACTCTATATGAATTACAATAATAAGAACGACATATATGATAAAGGCAAACAATTATTGAATAAAATGCTAAATGCATAGAATTAAATAGAATTAAAAAGATTTGTGGACAAAGATACAAAAATAGAAAAAATAGAAAAATACACACACATACTATGTCTCAATTACCAAATTTTAAATTAATTTGTAAAATATGTGTGTATTGAAACAAACCTTGTCTGAATGGGCAAGTGTACATATCAAAATATGAAAATAAGTGTTGATTTAATATAATTTAATTTAATTCAAATTAAATTTGATTTGAGAACTGAATAGAAACAGAGCTACCATCAAACATGATGTCCACATAGAAGCATGCATAAGGGTAGGAATATGGACCGATATATACACAAAATGCGTGAAAACGCATAAGGGGTGCATAAAGCTGCATGGGAAATGCATGAAAAATTGCATAAAAATTGCATCTTTGATGGGTTTTTTTATCTCCAAAGATGCGGGGCCGCGATGGGAGCCAAGTTTTCACCTTCCCTTGCCAACCTATATATGGGTTGGTGGGAGCGGTCCCACATCTTTGGAACAGAGAACCCCTTCCGACCACAGATTAGGCTGTACCTGAGGTATATAGACAATCTGCTACTAGTCATGACAGATGGAGTCACTAGGTTTGCACGGTTTCTTGATTTTTTGAATTCAAACAATAGGAATTTATCGTTTACAGGCCAGGCCGATCATAACAGCATTTGCTATCTGGATGTCAGATTGACAGATTCTAGGGTCGCAACCTCTCTATATAGAAAACCCCTGTCGGGTAATACGCTGCTCCTTGCTCAGTGTGGACATCCACGGCACACCATCAAAGGAATCCCGGTGGGTCAATTCCTATCCGAGTCAGACGAATACGTAGTATTAATATAACCTTTGAACAGGAGGCATTGTCCCTATATAGACGTTTCTTGGATAGGGGGTACCCTGGATGGATGCTTGAACGGGCTTGGAATATTGCTAGGAATAAACAGAGAAATGATCTGCTTGCCAACACCAGTAGTCCTCATATATCTTTTAAGAAAGCTACATGGGACAACAAATTAACTATCTCTACACCATACAGTACAGAATTCGATTCCATTAAAAAAATGATTAATAAGTATTTACCGATTCTGTATGTGGATGATGCCTGTGCTGACATTTTAAAAACAGGGGTCAACATAGTTTCTTGTAGGGGGCCCAGTCTGGGCAGATATTTGTCCCCAACCTTTTTTAACAATAAACCCGTGAGATCCCTCACTTGGTTGCACTGTAAAAGGGAACTATAATTGCGGTGCTACTGAATGCCCTTGCTGTCCATATGTTCTTGGAGGCAATGCATTCCACTCTGAGGTCACTGGAAAGGAGGGTATCATAGACTCCTTTTACAATTGCAATACCAGTTATGTGGTGTACCTTATCACATGCAGTTCTTGCCACGTACAGTACGTGGGGAGGACCACAAGACATTTACAAAACAGATTTTAAGAGCATGTGTACAGAATTGATAAGAACAAAACCACAATTGGTGGGAAGCACTTCAATCTTTTCCATGGAGGTAACAAGTCAAGTTTAAAAGTCCAAATTATAGACAAGATCAGGGCACCCAGTAGAGGGGTGATGTTTATCAGTCATTATGTCGTAGAGAGGTATATTGGATCTTCCATCTGCAGACTCGCATCCCCAAAGGTATGAACTTTGAGTGGAATGTAAGTCACTTTTATGATTAAATAATTGATTTCCACTATGCCTCTCTTTCACCTGACTGGGGTAAACATCACCTACCTAATAAATACAGTGGACACATCCTGACTTGTCCATTATACTTTCTGTGGACATTTACCTTTTTGATCATATCACGTTTTTTTCATACGATCATTTTTTTTTTCTTATGCAATTTTTTCATGCAATTTTTTTCATGTATTTTTTAATTTTTATGCAATTTTTCATGCATTTCCCATGCAGCTTTATGCACTCCATATGCGTTTTCACACATTTTGTGTATATATCGGTCCATATTCCTACCCTTATGCATGCTTCTATTGAGTTCTCAAATCAAATGTAATTTGAATTAAATTAAATTATATTAAATCAACATTTATTTTCATATTTTGATATGTACACTTGTCCATTCAGACAAGGTTTGTTTCAATACACACATAGGTTACAAATTCATTTATGATAATTTAGTAATTGAGACATACTATGTGTGTGTGTTTTTTCTATTTTTGTTTCTTTGTCCACAAATCTTTTTCCTTTTTTCTTTTATAACAATTTTATGTTGACACATTTTGTTTGTGGTTTTCAACAATATAATGTAATTCTATGCATTTAGCATTTTATTCAATAATTATTTGCATTTATCATATGTGTCGTTCTTATTTCTGTAATTCATATAGAGTGTTTATAGGGCCAGACAGGGACATTAGATGGGATGTTTATTTAGACAAAGATTGTTTTCTTTTGGTCCCTCCCACGTTCCCTTTTCCTTCTTTTGACTGGCTATGATGTCTGTGTATGTCTATGTCGTTGCTCTCAGCATGAAGTAGCCAAAGTTCTGATTGACTTCATGTGATTCCATTGTTCTAACAAGGTTCACAGCTGAGAGTGATTTTAGATGTTCAGCTGAGGTCGTCCTCACCTGTGTTTTACATGAGGGGGGAGCCCTATTTAAAAGCTGTCAGCAGAACATTTCAGGGTAATGAATAAGCACAGTGTCGCTGTGTGAAACGTGTACCTGTACCTGTTTGCCTGTCTTGTGGTGTTATTCATGTTACAGATTTTACAATAAAGAGATTCATCACTACCTCGGTGTGCAGCCATTCATTCCTTTTATCCAAACTGCACGGCCAGCGAGCCGAGGCTAGCAGCCCTGGGAGGAGTCCATTCCCCATCCTACCTGGTTCCGTCACTCACCTGGAAAGGCATTTTTTTTTATATTCCTTCCTGTGCCATGACCCTGTTAGGTGCAGTTCTCAACTGAATTGCCTTTAGTTTATATTGCTTTGCCAAATTTAGCTCTATTAGAAGTAAGACACAGAATCAGGAGTATCTGTATATCAGCTCCGAGCCTTAAAGGTCCCGTACTGTCAACTGAACTAAACTGCTTTATTGGAGCTTTTTATAGACTGGTTACAGGAACACATATTTCTCAAATTTCCATATAAGGTAACAAGCAGTATTTCAACATACATGACGCTGGACTTACACATCTGGAAAAACTTAAGCTAGTCTTGCAACATATACTGACACGCACACATTATACAGAAAAATGAAAAACAACTTAAGTAGAACTCTAACCTATTATTTCCAACCTTATCAATTTCCCCCTTTGACATCATCCCCTCCACGATTCTGGGTCCTTGCAAACAAGTGAACAGCCGATACTTCAAAGAGTACTATCCCTGACCGCGGGTTGTCAGAGGAGGATAAGTCTTCTCTATTTACCCTCATCCCTCAAATCCATACCTGCATCTTATAAGCAAAGAGAATAGAAAAGGGGTGATGTCAAGTTACCCTTTTTGTCATTAGAGTTCCTAATACCTTTCTCTTTCCATTCTGTCTGCTCGTGCCTTAATCTTCCTATATAGGCAACAGTTTATCATGGTAAGCAGTACAAAAACTAAAATTAGAATAAGTATCGGATTGAGCATCCAATTAAAAATTGCCGTAGCAGTGGGTGATCATCCAGCAAATACATCATACCAATGATGTGTTGTTTCATCTCTTATTTGTGAGGATAAATGTATTAATTTCCCTTTATCTATAACCGCAGATATTAGATTATTTTGAAGGGTATGTTCTTGTGTCTCTATGTGTTTTCTAAGTATTTCGGACTCATTTAAGATTTGCCGTAAGGGCTCTAATGATATTATAAAAGGAGTAGTATCAGTAAGATTATCTACCGTCCATTCTAGATTAAATATTCTATGTGCATCTGGTTCAAAAAGGAAAGTGTCATTTTGCCATTTAAGCATTTTAACATTCTTTACGCATCCTGAAAAAGGGGCCGTTTTATTTAAACTTTCCATAGTTTCCTGATCATTTGTGACTAAACAAATATGTTGTGGTCCTATCTCCATAAATCTGTTTCCTACACCTACTGGTAATCTCTGAAACTTACATATGTTAGATTGATGTTTCAATAAGCAAAGTTCATAGACTGGAGAACTTCTTCCACAGACTATTCCCTTATTAGTTTTAGCACATAGACTTAGATCATGAGTCATGTTTTGTGTATCTCTACATAGTGTCCATAAATCTCAGGATACCAAAATTCAGGTAGATCCTTTCCTATCAGGAGTGGCATCACTATTAACTTACACATTACCTGGACCTCCTCCACTTTGTATACATCAAACCTTCCAGCACACCATCTTTCCTCACATTCAACTTCTTTTCCTGGTACTTCAAACCATGTACTTTCTAAATTTAAACCCTTGAAATAGTTCATCCAAGTGCGATTTGAATGTGATAAGATAGTGTAGAAAAAGCACATTAAGTAATGTTTATAAACTCCTGATTTGCTTTCCACAACTCCAGACTGGCTAGTGCTGTGTGATTAACCATAATATTGAGATATTTAGTTAATTGTACCTGACTAATTTGTGTTTCGAATGTTGTAGGTAACCATTTGCTTGTGATTATTAAACTATCAGCTATGTGACTTCCTGCACGTTTCCACTTATTTTGTATAATTTCCATCTGTATCCCATTCATTATTCCCATTCCAGTTCCTGCAGCTCCCAGAACTGTATCCTACCATTCTCGGCGATACCTACATTCTGGTAGCTGGGGAAAAGTTACATTAAATTTGATTTTTGTTTTCTGTTATGATACCGAAACATTTATGCAAGATCTAGGAATAGGAATTAATACAGAGGATTCGAAGATGGTGGGTAGAGTGTCTTCTATCTTTATATTGAAACCATAATGTTGCCATTGTATATATATCCTCCTGTTGTGTTTTCCCATTTCCTTACTGGTACAAAATACCATTCGTAGTAAGGATATTGCGTTATACTCTTATCCTGATTTACCCATCTAAGATCAGTACTATTTTCATGAACTGTTACATTGATACCCGGAGTCCATGTATAAACAAACATTTGAAAACATTCAAGCACTATTATCATAGTTAGATGGATCTTCATTCTGTTTCTCTCGGTTCAAGACTCTTTTTGCAGTGTGATGCGTGGATCCAGGCTGCTTTTCCTTCCAATTTCACTGAAGTGGCTGTGGTCAAAAGCACTTGATAAGGACCTTCAAATCTAGGTTCCAATGTCTTTCTGGTGTGTTTCTTAACATATATATATAATCTCCTGGTAGCAGTGTATGTGTACCTGCTATTGAGTTAGGGTCTGGAAGAGAAGAATACACACTTTTGTGGATCTTAGTTAGACGTTGTTGTAATTGTATTACATATGCAGTCAAACTATCACATTGCAATTGCATACTCTGTGGAAAGTATAGACCTAATCTAGGTGCATTCCCAAAAAGTATTTCATATGGGGACAATCCTGTTTTCCCTGTTGGAGTGTATCTTATAGAGAACAAAACCAAAGGCAGGCATTCTGGCCATGGCTTGTTTAACTCTGGCATGGCTTTTTGTATTTTCAACTTTATTGTCCCATTTACTCTTTCCACTGATCCTGAACTCTGTGGATGGTAAGGGGTGTGGAAACTTTGTTGAACCCCTAACATGGTCATCACATTCTGCATGATTTCTCCTGTAAAGTGTATCCCCCTATCTGATTCTATGGTTTCAGGAAGACCAAACCTAGGTATTAACTCAGTGATCAGTTTCTTGGCTGTGGCTTTTGCTATAGCTGATTTTACTGGATAACTTTCGGGCCAACCTGAGAATAAATCGATACACACGAGGACAAATTCAAAGGGGCCACTCTTAGGCATTTGTATGTAGTCAATTTGCAGTCTCTGGAAGGGGTATTGGGCCAGGACCTGGTGTTTTCGTGGGGTTTTTACTCTCTGTCCTGGGTTATTCAGGAGACAGATTTGGCAGGCTGCACAATAGTTTCTCGCAGTACTACTGAATCCAGGGGCGAGCCATCCTTGGTTCACAATCCTATACATGGAATTGGAACTGACGTGTGTGGGTAGGTGAACTGCCGCTGCCATTGCTGGGTACAGAGAGGCAGGTAGGCATACTTTGCCTCCTTCCCTCCATACATTGTCAAGGTCTGGTGCTGCTCCCATCCTGACCCACTTATCTTTCTCGCTCTCCCCTGCTTGCTCCTGTAATTTACTCAACTGCTGCCATGTTGGTTCTAGGATACTCACCTCTACCGCTGCTAAGGTCTCAGGGCTTCCTTCCCCTAGAGCTGCCTGTTTTGCAGTCAAATCTGCAAATGCATTTCCTTTTGCCTCAATTGTTTTTGCGCTCGTGTGTGCCGCTATCTTCATAATGGACACTCGTTTAACCTTTTGAAGATTGTTCAGAACTCTCTTAATCCCTTCTCCATGTTTTACAGGTGTACCTGCTGCTGTCAGATAACCTCTAGCCCTCCATATGTGGCCATAATCGTGCGCTACACCATAAGCGTAGGCAGAGTCAGTATAAATATTCCCTTCTCGTCCTTTTAAGTATTCTAGGGCTTGTTCTAAAGCTTTTAATTCTGCTTCTTGTGTATCAGTCACTACAGCATACCCTGTGTGATATTTACCCTTGTCATCAGCAAACCTGCTACCATCTATGTACAAAGTGTGCTCAGCGTTTAAGATTGGTGTATCTGTAACATGTACCTTTAAGAAAAATGTACTCTGTCTTAATTAACACCAGATGTTCCTTCTAACTAGAATGACTCTATTGTAGGGATGTTTAACCCTTTCAACTCTGAAAATACACTATATATGAATGTAAAAAATGATGTGTAAAAAATATCTCATCTTGATATAATAAACATGTCCTGTCACATAAAAATGATATATAAAAACTGCAATATATCTGATGGATAAATTATTTCATCAGTAGTCAAAAAAAAAATCAAAAGTCCATTGTTTTTAGAATGTCCTCTCTTATCAGAGGTTCTCGAGAATTTTTTTTTCTTCCTCTTCTTTATTAGCACTATTATTCCCCCTTGCCAAATCTGGTGACTGAAGAGGCAAAAAGGTGGCCAAATTTAAAGTTGTACAACGCTGAAAAGTGACATTTGGAGGTAAAAGTAAAGTACACTGTAACCTTAATTGCCTAGCCATTGAAATGTGTTTGGGCTGAACTTGAGACAAGATTGCATGTATGTCATGTATGGTGTGCACTACGTAAGCATATACGGTACAATTTTCAAACAATCATATAATGGTTGCATCAAAGCACTAGCATGTGGTATCCATTGTCTACAATATGACACAATACCTAAAAACATACGCAATTGTTTGAAATTCCGTGGGGGTAACATTCCCTTTATCACTTGAACCCTCTCCTCAGTGAGATGTGTTGTACCCTGTGATATACAATGTCCCAAAAAGATAACTTTTTCCTGACACACTTGCAACTTTTTCTTATTAACCTTGCAACCTTTTTCTGCCAAAAATCGCAACAAATTAAGGGTGGTTTCAGTCTTTCACTTATCTGTGGAATTAATCCTTCCATAAACTGTCTATTGAAGGCTCAGATCGTGACTGGCAGAACCAAATCCAATCCCTCATCTGCCATCATACTTTCCATAGATAAGTAAAATTCCAATACAGCCTGTCCTGGCATTTGTTTCATGAGTGATATTGACCCCCTCTCCTGTTGTTTTGCCTGACAGAAAGCTTCTGATCTAGCAATAAAAGGGGCCCTTGAGTCTATGTGTCTGACGTCCTGTCTCCAGATTGCCATCCCCCTCAGCTCGGTCTGCAGGTCATTCATAAACTTGTTAAACAGAGTCAGAGTCATTTTATGTCTGCATAAATCCTCCCCATCCTGCCAGGTTGCTTCATGTGTATTCATTAACTGTGTCACAAATCTACAGAAAGCAGCTGGCTTTGCTATAATGCGTGTATCAGTGTGTACGGGGGCTACAGTTTCTGAATGAGATTTTTGTGCTCCACAAACCTGACAAACCCATCCTCTACCCTCAAGTACAGGATATATCTTGTGTGGTTTACGTTCCATGTCAGTATATGGGGGTGGGATGGTTGAACTAAGATTATTTAAAATTTCAACATTTTTTTTGTTCTTCTGTCTTTCATATCCCAACCATCACAATCTGGATTATATTTCCACCCCTCTTCTTTCGCTCCTTTTGAGACCTTAATTAAGCATTGAACCTGACGCATCCATTGCTTCTTTAACACCTCTCCTTGTCTGTCCCTTTTTATTTCACTCCATACATCCGGGTCTAAACCCGCTGCTCCTTTCACCTTAAATTTACGAAGGACATCCTTTAAGTCCTATGCTTCATCTTTCCCATAGATGTTTTTAATTATCTGTGGCACCGTATAATGCGCCACAATTCCCTGACGGGGTTTCGTGTTCTGCTGGCCCATTCTGACAGTCTGTGCCTAGGTAGCGTGTGGGACACTTAGTGTACAGTACTAAATACTAAAAAAGCTACACTAGTTCCTCGTTGCCTTCCTCCTAGGGTGCCAGAATACTAAAAACCTCTCCGGATGAGATTTCTGAAATCGAATTACTTTATATGCTAGCCAACTGACAAATATTATGACCAGACTGACAGCTACAACATATACAAGCATTCCTTTAAGTGACCAGGTATCCGACTAGATCTCCGGGCTTATGGAGACCTTATTCCCCCCGTATCTGGGATCCCTCTCATACACTCTTATCCCTGCTTTATGGAGCAGACAGGGCTTATACTCTCAACCCGTCTATGGTTTATGAGTTAGATGTGAGGTTAAGCATAAGCGTCAGACCCCCAAAACTCATGTGAGTGAGGTAAGGGCGCATTCCGTTGCTTAGTTCGGCAATCCCCTTCTAACTCATACCATCCTTGACAAGGCTCATTCACTTTCTCAACAAGACAGACAAACAACAAACAACAAATAATTCCAGCAATATAAACCAAAATATGCAGTAATTCTAGACTCACCACTACAGAGGCTGGTGTTTTAAAACCAGGAGAACCGTAACTGACAGAACGGATAGGCACAAATCAGGGGAGCACAGAATATAAGAAAAATAAAGCTTTTTCTTACCTGCGCAGGTTTTCAATCTGTGGTTCCCGGAATGCCTGTCCTTTTGTTTCGTCAGTCCAATTCATCCACCTCTTGTAGTGTCATCGGTAAGTCCCTGTTCGGGCGCCAGAAATGTTAGGTGCAGTTCTCAACTGAATTGCCTTTAGTTTATATTGCTTTGCCAAATTTAGCTCTATTAGAAGTAAGACACAGAATCAAGAGTTTCTGTATATCAGATCCGAGCCTTAAAGGTCCCGTACTGTCAACTGAACTAAACTGCTTTATTGGGGCTTTCTATAGACTGGTTACAGGAACACATATTTCAGCAAATTTCCATATAAGGTAACAAGCAGTATTTCAACATACATGATGCTGGACTTACACATCTGGAAAAACTTAAGCTAGTCTTGCAACATATACTGACACGCACACATTATACAGAAAAATGAAAAACAACTTAAGTAGAACTCTAACCTATTATTTCCAACCTTATCAACCCAAAGTCTGATCAGGAAGAAAGACATTACTAATGGAAACGTCTGGAAACGTGGATTAGGACAAGAAAAGTAAGTGACTGTAGATTTAATGGAAAGCTTTGATATTTTTGCAAAAAAAAAGTACATGAATGCTATATTGGTGCATAGGGGAGCTGGAATTTAGTTGAAAAAAAAAGTGTACAAAGGTGAACGTATCCTTTAAGCAGAGCTTGGTTGGCATTGCACTAGAAGATCCTCTTAAACAGGAAAAAGTAGTGACTAAATTACTAAATTTGTTCTTTACACCTGTGTATTCATTTTTGCCTATGTTGACTGTTGATTTTAAAGACACCATCTGGTTCAAAGTTTACAAAATATAACTTTTTTTACTGAACTTGATTGGGTGTTTTACGTGAAACACCCAATCAAGTTGGGGGGGAGCAGATATGCTTCTGTGCCCGCAGAATATCGCAGAATATGCCTGCAGAATATCCGCAAATGCCCCCCCCCGTTGTGTTCTGGGAAACACACAGTTCCCAGAACACAACGGGGACCAGTGCAGAGGCAAAGCGCGACCCGCGCATGCGCAGTAGGGAACCGGGCAATGAAGTCGCAGCACTTTACTTCCCGATTCCCTGACCGAGGATGGCAGCGGGGCAGCCAAGAGCCGAGCGATTGATCGGCTTCGGCTGCCGACATCGCTGGACCCTGGGACAGGTAAGTGTCCATTTATTAAAAGTCAACAGCTGCAGTATTTGTAGCTGCTGGCTTTTAATAATTTTTTTAAGGTGGAGCTCCTCTATAATTAGCAAGACAGGCAGAAAACTAGCATTTTCAGGAGTTCAATTAATGAAACTGAACCTCTTCCTCCTAGTGTGGGATATGGCCATTTTTCTTACAATAGTTTCCAGAAAGAGGCATGCCATATGTGACAAGCAGGTCTATTAGGTTAGGTCTATTACAGTGGAGCTTATTGTGTCTGTTTTTTTTTTTACTTTTAAAAGTTTCAGTTTGTTGTAAATTTGGGCCTGATTATCTGGTGACATGCACTTAAAAAAAAGAGATGACTTTGAAGCAAGAGCTCTGTATGTGGTAAAAAAGTATGGAACCAGTGATTGATTTCTACCTGCTCTCAAAGTGCTTTAGGCGTATGCAGAATCTAAGCAAACATTTGTATTAGCAGATATGGGTTTTTTTCTACTCATTATAATCTCTGTAGACACAGCGGGATTACATGTATGTATATATACAGTGGGGACGGAAAGTATTCAGACCCCCTTAAATTTTTCACTCTTTGATATATTGCAGCTAAAATCATTTAAGTTCATTTTTTTCCTCATTAATGTACACACAGCACCCCATATTGACAGAAAAACACAGAATTGTTGACATTTTTGCAGATTTATTAAAAAAGAAAAACTGAAATATCACATGGTCCTAAGTATTCAGACCCTTTGCTGTGACACTCATATATTTAACTCAGGTGCTGTCCATTTCTTCTGATCATCCTTTAGATGGTTCTACACCTTAATTTGAGTCCAGCTGTGTTTGATTATACTGATTGGACTTGATTAGGAAAGCCACACACCTGTCTATATAAGACCTTACAGCTCACAGTGCATGTCAGAGAAAATGAGAATCATGAGGTCAAAGGAACTGCCTGAAGAGCTCAGAGACAGAATTGTGGCAAGGCACAGATCTGGCCAAGGTTACAAAAAAAATTCTGCTGCACTTAAGGTTCCTAAGAGCACAGTGGCCTTCATAATCCTTAAATGTAAGACGTTTGGGACGACCAGAACCCTTCCTAGAGCTGGCCGTCCGGCCAAACTGAGCTATCGGGGGAGAAGAGCCTTGGTGAGAGAGGTAAAGAAGAACCCAAAGATCACTGTGGCTGAGCTCCAGAGATGCAGTCGGGAGATGGGAGAAAGTTGTAGAAAGTCAACCATCACTGCAGCCCTCCGCCAGTCAGAGCTTTATGGCAGAGTGGCTCGACGGAAGCCTCTCCTCAGTGCAAGACACATGAAAGCCCGCATGGAGTTTGCTAAAAAAACACCTGAAGGACTCCAAGATGGTGAGAAATAAGATTCTCTGGTCTGATGAGACCAGGACAGAACATTTTGGCCTTAATTCTAAGCGGTATGTGTAGAGAAAAGCAGGCACTACTCATCAGCTGTCCAATAAAGTCCCAACAGTGAAGCATGGTGGTGGCAGCATCATGCTGTGGGGGTGTTTTTCATCTGCAGGGACAGGACGACTGGTTGCAATCGAGGGAGAGATTAATGAGGCCAAGTACAGGGATATCCTGGACGAAAACCTTCTCCAGAGTGCTCAGGACCTCAGACTGGGCCGAAGGTTTACCTTCCAACAAGACAATGACCCTAAGCACAGAGCTAAAATAACGAAGGAGTGGCTTCACAACAACTAAGTGACTGTTCTTGAATGGCCCATCCAGAGCCCAGACTTAAACCCAATTGAGCATCCCTGGAGAGACCTAAACATGGCTGTCCACCAAAGTTTACTATCCAACCTGACAGAACTGGAGAGGATCTGCAAGGAGGAATGGCAGAGGATCCCAAATCCAGGTGTGAAAAACTTGTTGCATCTTTCCCAAAAAGACTCATGGCTGTATTAGATCAAAAGGGTGCTTCTACTAAATACTGAGCAAAGGGTCTGAATACTTAGGACCATGTGATATTTCATTTTTTCTTTTTTAATAAATCTGCAAAAATGTCAACAATTCTGTGTTTTTCTGTCAATATGGGGTGCTGTGTGTACATTAATGAGGAAAAAAATGAACTTAAATGATTTTAGCAAATGGCTGCAATATAACAAAGAGTGAAAATTTTAAGGGGGTCTGAATACTTTCTGTCCCCACTGTATATCTATATCTATCTATATATAGATATATATATATCTATATATAGATATATATCTATATATAGATATATATATATATTTATTTATGTTTAATTACAGTTCTTTTACACATGTAAGTGGTAATTTATGCATTGCATTAAAATAAACCTAAAACACATGGGTCCTTAGATATGCCCTTAAGGGCTCATTCATACTTGCTTCGTCTTCAACACACATTAACGGCTAGTTTACACTTGCTTTAAAACAAGGCTTCGGGCAAGCTTTGTTAAATTTCTCTGAAAACTAGTCAAAGTTCCTGTTACTAAATAAAATGGTTAGCTTACGGTCTTGTTTACATCTTGCTTTTGCTTTGCTTTGCTTCAAAAATGATACCCCATGTAGCCTTAGTGGTGCTTCAAAGCATCTTCAAAGCCTCCATAAAAGTCTATGGCAAAGCTCGCTTGAAGTCCCACTACAGCCCCACCAGATCCTTGATTGAGCCCTCACCAAAGCTCCACCAAAGCCCCACCAAATGCTCATCGAAGCTCCACCAAAGACTCTTTGAAGCCCCACCGAAGCCTCATGGAAGCACCAAGCAAATGCAAGGTGTAAACAGGACTTTAAGCTAACCATTTTATTTAGTGACAGGAGCTTTGACTGGCATTCAGAGAGCTTTAACAAAGCATGTCTGAAGCCACGTTTTGAAGCAAGTGTAAACTAGCCCTAAAAGTGTTTCTGTTTCACCTGGTGATCAACTCACAAAACTGCATCTGTGGATGAGTGGCTTTGTCACCCTAGGCTACTCTCCTAATTTGGACTACAAACACCTCCCCTTCCTTATTAACCACTATATGGTGGTTTACAGAAAATAGCTTGGAAAGCTAATAACATTGTTTGGGATTTTAGTTTCATACACAGGAAGTTAACACTTTCTATCAGAATCAATAGTTCGGAAGACAATAAACATTCAAACAAGTGGGAAGTGGTGAGGTTTCGTACAGTTTAATCTCATATATGTGTAATAACGCCAGGAAAAAGTATTTATTTATGTAACCTGGAATGTAGATGATAACTGCTGTGGAACTTCTTCCTTTGTTGCTGCTGTATTAGCCTTCTGCAGTGTGGAGAGGGTTAAACTGAGTATTCATTAGAGAAGAAGTGCAGCATCCATCTTTAAGGAGATCACTTTGTAATGCTTTTCTACGCAGTGTCTCCAGTGCAGGGGGCAGCCATCATGGCTGGGTCTGTATTGAGTCTGGAGGACAGTGATTGACTGGTGCCACAAAGCAAGGAAATGGGTGCTTAGCAGACTACTGAGAGGAAAAGAAAGAGGACAATCTTAAAGCTTGAGAGGTGTGGAAAAAGACTGGGCTGTTGGCTGAATCAAACTTTGCCATAGCTGATCACAGTCATGGGAGACTGCTCATCGTGCAATGTGGGGGGGGGGGGGTGATTTTGATGCCTGGTGAGATCAGACGGTATTAGAGAGCACTCTCACCACTTGAATGAAGGAAAAGAAGTACTCAGCAGCGTTGAAAGTGAGAGATCACAGCAACTTCTATCCCTGTCTGATTTAAACTTGGCTTTTACTGGGTCAGAGCACATATTCAGAGACCCAGAAAAGCGTGCCCTCCTTCATGGAGAGTTTCTCAAACCTAGAAGTGGGGGTACTAGGCTATGCTGGCCAGCAAAGACTGTGATGACAGCCTTGTGAGCACAAAGCTTGCAGAACTGCAGGATGTCCACTTCCCTGTCAGAGATGGACTGAAACTGTGTAGTACAGTACTGTAAATGAGAGAGAATAGGATTTATTTTTATGTTGTATTTTTGTTGTGTGTATAGAAAAGCTGCCTGTATCTGCTCATTTATGAAAATGTCATAAAGCTGGCTGCGGCCAGTTTGGAACCTGAAGCCCAATTCCAGGATATTAGCAAAACTACTCCAGCCCCCCCAACTAACTGCTGGTATGAGAAAAAAAACCTATCCATGTGCCCTTTTTGCCCGGCACTCCAACAGGTGTAGTCCATAACTGGTGTCCTCCAAAACTGGCAAATTCCTCTGAAGCTCTGGTATCTCGTGGGACTACATGACGCAGCACCCCTTTCTCCGCATCCTATGTGCAGTCTCTCTCTCTGGGCCTGGCCTTCCACCTATTTATATATGCACCGGAAATTAGCTTTGCTCATAGATGAAACTATGACTTTGATCCATTACACTACAGGATAGCTTAAGAAAAGGTGTTTGGAATCAAGACAGAAGAGTAAGGTATTTGTAAGTACCCTTTTGGGAGGAATCATTCACACACACAGTATATGGTGTACTTAGAAATTCTATTTTGATCTTGGGCAGGCTTCTTAGTACAACAGATCAGTGAATAATCAGTGTTTGCGTTTGACAAGATGTGTTACTGGAGAACAGCTTCAGTTACCAGGGGCAGTGTTTCCTGACAGAATACCTGAGGAGTTATTTCAGCGAACTGCACTGGCTGCACACTCTCGTATTGATCAGCAGACTGAATTTAGTGTTGATGAAGTCTCGTCTGAGCTTTTTCCTGTTTGGCTGGAACCTCTCCCTATGCTAAGTACTATCCCTCACAAGCTGGTTCTTGTCCCTACCGAACAACTTGCCCAAAGCTCGCCAAAGTGACGTATATTCACTTATTTAAAAGGTTCCCTCACCCAAAATGACTACCAAGTGCCCCCAGAGTTCTGTATCCAGTCAGACAACTCCCCTTCTCAAAGCAATAGAAGCATTCCTTAAGCACTTGCCGACCGAGTCACGCCAAAATACGTCGGCAAAGTGGCGCGGGTGCGCAAAACAATGTACCCATACGTCGCTGCGTCATCTGCGGCTAGACGGCGCGTGCGCCGCAAGAGCGTGTCCATGTCCGCCGGTGGCCTGCGATCATGGCACGGAGAGGCAGAACAGGGAGATGTAAACAAGGCATTTCCCTATTCTGCCTAGCAACATGACAGGGATCTACTGCTCCCAGTGATCCCTTTCCTGCCAGTGACATTTACACAGTAATCAGTGCATTTTTATAGCACTGATCGCTGTATAAATGCCAATGGTCCCAAAATAGTGTCAAAAGTGTCCGATCTGTCCGCCGCAATGTCGCAGTCACGATAGAAATCGCAGATCGCCGCCATTACTAATAAAAAATGATTAATAAAAATGGCATAAATCTATCCCCTATTTTGTTGACGTGATAACTTTTGCACAAACCAATCAATATATATACGCTTATTACGATTTTTTTTTACCAAAAATATGTAGAAGAATATATATTGCCTAAACTGTGGAAGAAATTTTTCTTTTTATATTTTTTGGGGATATTTATTATAGCAAAAAGTAAAAAATATTGCTTTTTTAAAAAAATTGTCGCTTTTTTTTTATTTATAGCGCAAAAATAAAAAACGCAGAGGTGATCAAATACCACCAAAAGAAAGCTCTATTTGTGGGAAAAAAAGGACGTCAATTTTTTTTTTAGGTGCAACGTTGCACGTCCATGCAATTGTCAGTTAAAGCGACGCAGTGCCAAAAAGCAAAAAAGGGCCTGGTCAGGAAAGGGGTAAATCCTTCCGGGGCTGAAGTGGTTAAAGACCAATTCTCTGGTGCACAATTTAAATGTAATTTTTCCCAGAGTTGGCCATTTGAGCTAATTTGTGGACAATTGCTACTTACAATCTCTCCGTTGGATCTTTTTAACGCAAGAGGTCAAAAGCAAAGTTTCTACATTTATTGCCCATTCATGCTTTAATTTGCAATAACAATGCATCCCAACACACTAAAACAGCAGCAGGCAATGCATTTGCACTGCATCACTTCACAACACAGGCAGTATGTAATGCATTGTGGTGTGCTGTAGAAATAAATGGCTGCATTAGTAACACACTACAGTGTACTGAAGTGTGAATTGGACCTTATAATGAATATACATTTCCTTGAAAAGTAATCATACCCCTTGAAATTTTCCACATGTTGTTATGTTAAAAGCAAAAACGCAAATTTTATTTTATTGTGTGTGTGTGTATTTTATGTGATAGACCAACACAAAGTGGCACATAATTGTGAAGTGGAAGGAAAATGATAAATGGTTTTCAAATTTTTTTACAAATAAATATGTGAAAAGTGTGGCGTGCATTTGTATTCAGCCCCCTTTACTCTGATATCCCTAACTAAAATCTAGTGGAACCAATTGCCTTCAGAAATCACCTAATTAGTAAATAGAGTCCACCTGTGTGTAATTTAAACTCAGTATAAATACAGCTGTTCTTTGAAGCCCTTTAGAGGTTTGTTAGAGAACAAACAGCATCATGAAGGCCAGGGAATGGACCAGACAGGTCAGGGATAAAGCTGTGGCGAAGTTTAAAGTAGGGTTAGGTTATGGAAAAATATCCGAAGCTTTGAACATCTCACGGAGCACTGTTCAATCCATCATCCGAAAATGGAGAGTATGGCACAACTGCAAACCTACCAAGACATGGCCGTCCACCTAAACGAACGGACTGGACATGGACAGCATTAATCAGAGAAGCAGCCAAGAGGCTCATGGTAACTCTGGAGGAGATGCAGAGATTCACAGCTCAGGTGGGAGAATCTGTCCACAGGACAACTATGAGGCTGGGTTCACACTAGTGCAAATTGGATGCGGTTTCCCCGCATCCAATTTGCAATAGCAGAAGATTGAGACTGGCTCTCTATGGAGCCAGTTCACATATCTCCACAGTGGCTCCGGTGCGATTTGCACAGGAACGCCGTGCGTCTTTTGGTCCATTTCAGGTCCGAATTCAACCAAAAATTCAGACTGCAATCAGACCTGAAACGGTAAATGGTGACGCACCGGACTCCTGCTGTGAGCCACTGCATGCTCATATGTAAACCCAGCCTTAGTCGTGCACTCCACAAATCTGGCCTTTATGTAAGAGTGGCAAGAAGAAAGCCATTGTTGAAAGAAAGTCATAAGAATTCCCGTTTGCAGTTTGCAAGAAGCCATGTGGGGGACACAGCAAACATGTGGAAGAAGGTGCTTTGGTCAGATGAGACCAAAATTTATCTTTTTAGCCTAAAAGAAAAACGCTATGTGTAGCGGAAAACTAACACTACACATCACCCTAAACACAACATCTCCACTGTGAAATATGGTAGTGGCAGCATCATGTTGTGGGGATGCTGTTCTTCAGCAGGGACAGGGAAGCTGGTCAGAGTTGATGGGAAGATGGATGGAGCCAAATACAGGGCAATATAATAATAAGAAAACCCATTAGAGTCTGCAAAAGACTTGAGACTGGGGCGGAGGTTCACCTTCCGGCAGGACAACGACCCTTAACATACAGCCAGAGCTACAATGGGATGGTATGGATCAAAGCATATTCATGTATTAGAATGGCTCAGTCAAAGTCCAGACCTAAATCCAATTGAGAATCTGTGGAAAGCAGAGCCGGATTAAGAACATCATGGGCCTGGTGCTGAGGATTTTGGTGGGGATTTTTATAAAAAAATAAAATAATAAATAAATAAAAATGCAAACAATTTTTTGTTATAACAAATTAAATAGAGAGAGGGAGGATGAGAGAGAGGATGCACATGAGCATGCGTGTCAGTGACATCAATGCAGCCCGGTCAAGGCAAGTGACCAAAGGCACAGAACCCGGAAGGAAGACTGGGTAAAGATGATAGCGCCCGAGACCCGCCGGATTGATCACAGCGCAGCGCTGGAGGGCTCAGTCTGACAGATAAGTGTACCATAATGTGATAATATGCTGTGTATACTTGTACATCATGGCATAACCTACCTCAGGGCCTCCAAAAAATAGTAATGTTAGCAAAGTTTACTACCGCTTTAATATCACAGGATCCCAGAAGCCTCCCATGGGGCTCCCCTACTGACCCAGCAGTGCCCAAGTGCATAGTTGCCAACATTTCAAAAATATTTTCAGGGACACTTTTTTTTACCAGTGGTATATTCAGAGTAGATGACATCCCCTATGTTCCGCTATACACAATAGTAATCAAAAAATGAAATGAGTACTAATAATGGGCAGAACAAATGTGAGGACTGAGAATATTTCCTTTAGTTGAACTAACAAAAGTGTGCCCATTCTAGAGCTGGTAACATTGAGGATATTCAATATAATTTTAAAGAATTGTTTTTGTGGGTAAGAGGCATAGGGGAGGAGTATGGATGATATAAAAGTGGGAAGTATGTGCAGGTAAGGGAGAGTAATGTGGAAGATATAACAGTGGGCACTATGTACAGGAGAGAAGTGAGCAGGGTATGACAGTGGGCGGTATGCACTAGTATTGCCTCGAGCATAACCTCTATAAGAGGTATGTCTGGTTCCGATCCACTTCCCCAGCAATTTGGGGGCAATCCAGTCCAATGCAGAGGGTTTCTCAACCAGGTTGAGATATACTTTGCAATGCTGCCCCAGTCGTTTCCCACGGACAGAAGCAAAGTAGGTTTTGTGATATCTTTGTTTTCTGAGAGAGCCTTGGCCTGGGCAAACCCTCTATGGGAGACGCAAAAACCTGTTGTCTTGAGTTACCCCGAGTTTGTGGCTTCTTTTAAGAGGGTATTTGACGTTCCCGCACACTCTGCTTCTGCTGCCAAGTGCCTCATGTCCATCAAACAGAGTACAAGAACTGTTGCCACCACCACCCACAGCAGAGGTTGTTGGAACAATAAACCCCTCATGGCTGCTTTTTCTAATGGTCTCTCGGATACCATCAAGGATGAGATTGCAGACTGAAATATACCCACTGAGCTGGAGAAGTTGATCACGTTTGCCATCCTTATTGACTCCAGACTCAGAGAAAGAGGGCTTGCGGAAGCCTCCTGTACATTTGTCTCCGAGCTTTGCAGTCCCACCCTTCCCTCCCTCACCTCCCATGCCTCCTGGTACCGAGTCAGTCAGTGAAGATGAACCCATGCACTTGGGCTTCACGCGTCTCTCTGAGGACGAGAGAACCCTTAGGAGGAGGGAGAGATTATGCCTTTATTGTGGCCAGGCAGGTCACTTTTTGAAGTCTTGTCCTACCAGTCCAGGGAACACCCCAACCTTGAGGTCCTATCACAGACAGAGCTTAGGTGGCATTGTTTTGTCCCCTGTTATCCAAAAGGATAAGCCCCTGGTTTTGGTTACCCTTTTTGGGATGAGTCGTTCATCGAAATACAGACTCTACTCGACTCTGGGGCTGCAGGCTTGTTCACTGATGCTGCCTATGTTTCAAAGCACTCGATTCCACTGTAGCTGCATGACACTTCACTTGCCATTGAGGCTCTTGATGGGAGACCTCTACAGCCTGCCCATGTGACTCATGAGACTGTTCCGTTGTCCATGGCCATAGGGGCTCTTCACCATGAGAAAATCCAATTCCAAGTTATTTGCTCACCTAAGTTTCCGCTGGTTATTGGTTATCCTTGGTTACAGAGGCACAACCCCTCTTTTGATTGGCCCTGTGCTGAGGTTCTCTCCAGGTCGCCACAGTGCAGTAAGACATGCTTCCAGAAGGTAGCCAAGGTCCTGTGCACCTCTTCACTCTCCTCCCTGCCGGAGAAGTACTGCGATTTTAGCAATGTCTTTGACAAAGGTCAAGCCGGTAGTTTGCCTCCAGACCGGTCGTATGATTGCGCAATTGGCCTTCAGCCTGGTACTATACCCCCTTGTGGCCGGGTTTACCCTTTGTCGGTCTTGGAGGATAAGGCCATGGAGGTGTATGTTGCACACGCACTTTCCTGAGGTTTCATCCGCAAATCCTCGTCTCCTGCTGGTGCTGGTTTCTTCTTTGTGATGAAGAAGGATGGTGAACGGAGACCTTGTAGTTATTATAGGGGTCTCAATCGTTTCACGATTAAGAATGCCTATCCGAATCCATTGATTACAGAGTTATTTGACTGCCTCAATGGTTTTCACGAAGCTTGATTTAAGAGGGGCATACAATCTCGTGAGGATTAAGGAGGGCAACGGTATAGCCCCGCTGTCCCATTGATTTCAATGGGCAGGAGCGGTGAATACACCGCTCCTTCACCGCTCCAAAAAAGCGGTTTGCAGGACTTTTTTCACCGTCCTGCCTGCGCACCGCTTCAGTGTGAAAGCCCTCGGGCTTTCACACTGAACAAACAGCGGAGGCTGTTTAGGGGCGGTTTGCAGGCGGTATTTTTAGCGCAATACCGCCTGCAAACCGCCCCAGTGTGAAAGGGGTCTTATGCTTACTGCCCTCTGAAAAGTGATCTGTGGTCGAATGCTGTGGGATTAATTACCATAAGTAAGTAATATACAAATAATTATTATATATTGTTTTTTTAAGGTAATTTACTATAGTTTTAAAAACTGTACTCAAGCAGGTGGCTTAATGCAGTGGTCATCAACCCTGTCCTCAGGGCTCACTTAGGGTCGGTTCACACATGGGCAACACGACTTTAGCGCGACTTTGTACCGCGACTTCAACGCGGCTTCAGCGCGACTTTAGCGCGACTTCAGCGCGACTTCGGCAAATTACGAGGCGACTTGAAGTCGCCTCCATGACAGGCGACTTCGCCTGTGGCCAATCACCTCTCTGGGAGGGAGGGGGGAGGGAGGGGTTTTCTCTGCAAAGTCGCTTGAGAGATCCGACTTGCAGGCGACTTACATTGAGTTGAATGGGTACAAGTCGCCTACAAGTCGGATAGAAGTAGTACAGGAACCTTTTTTGAAGTCGGAGCGACTTCAGTAGTGTCAGTTAAGACGGTTCAATTCACTACAATTGTAATCTAAATGCAAAGCGACTTGGGGCGACTTGGGGCGACTTGAGGGCGTACAAGTCGGATCCCAAGTCGCCCCAGTGTGAACCGAGCCTAACAGGCCAGGTTTGCAAGATAACTGAAATACATCACAGGTGATATCATTTGCTGCTAAGTGATTGCAGTATTCTAGTTTGCATCTCCCCAAGGTAATACATAAAACCTGGCCTGTTAGTGGGCCCTGAGGACAGGATTGATGACCACTGGCTTAATGGACAAATTACTGAAGTTTGAAGTTATAACTTCAAAACCAGTAATTTCACAGTAAATATATAAATAATAAACTATTATCGTATAACATATAGCATAATAATATATGATTTAGCTTGATCAAAACAGTACCTTTTCAACAGCAGCAGATTCTCATTCTCCCTCTTAACTGTGTGAGAAAAACATGGGGTTGTGGGTAAATCTTATACACATAAACCCATGTTTTTTCCTTCTTTCAATTAGTTATTATTAAATTTTAAACACAGTACAGATACAAAATGTCGATCAACATATTTATAAGAGAAACACGCAGGTACCTCTGATTTAACACAAGTAAAAAGAGAGAAAATAGACAATATACATTCATGTTTCAGAAGTTTCATTTTTATCATGCCCTATCCATTTATTGCTAGTCAAGACTCAACTTAAAGATGCATAACCTGTTGGTTTATCAAGTGGATAGCGCAGTTTTGAAGGTACATGCCTTACGAACAGTATATCTCAAGAGATAAAGTATAAATTAAGGGAAACTTAGAACAACTAAAACTAAAATTAGAACAACTGTAACTACCTCACAGTGATGTGCAATAAGCCCACTAATCCACTTTACTCAGAACCATTAGAAGATTTGGGTTTAAGTTTCTGATAATTTATAGATAAAAGAGAGTCCCAATAATTGTTAAGTGCAGTGAATTTCTCATAAAAGTAGTGGGAAAGTAAAAAGGGGGCGCATCACTTGAGCCCACTTTCTTGGGACCACCCAGCCCTGTTTGTTTAACCACTTGAGCCCCGGACCATTATGCTGCCTAAGGACCAGAGGTCTTTTTCCAATTTGGCACTGCGTCGCTTTAACTGCTAATTGCGCGGTCATGCAATGCTGTACCCAAACGAAATTTGCGTCCTTTTCTTCCCACAAATAGAGCTTTCTTTTGATGGTATTTGATCACCTCTGCAGTTTTTATTTTTTGCGCTATAAACGGAAAAAGACCGAAAATTTTGAAAAAAAATGATATTTAAACTAAATTTTAGTCATACATTTAGGCCAAAATGTATTCGGCCACATGTCTTTAGTAAAAAAAATGTCAATAAGTGTATATTTATTGGTTTGCGCAAAAGTTATAGCGTCTACAAACTAGGGTACATTTTCTGTAATTTACACAGCTTTTAGTTTATGACTGCCTATGTCATTTCTTGAGGTGCTAAAATGGCAGGGCAGTACAAACCCCCCCCCCCCCAAATGACCCCATTTTGGAAAGTAGACACCCCAAGGAAATTGCTGAGAGGCATGTTGAACCCATTGAATATTTATTTTTTTGTCCCAAGTGATTGAATAATGACAAAAAAAAAAAAATATTTACAAAAAGTTGTCACTAAATGATATATTGCTCACACAGGCCATGGGCATATGTGGAATTGCACCCCAAAATACATTCAGCTGCTTCTACTGAGTATGGGGATACCACATGTGTGGGACTTTTTGGGAGCTTAGCCGCGTACGGGGCCCCGAAAACCAAGCACCGCCTTCAGGATTTCTAAGGGTGAAAATTTTTGATTTCACTCTTCACTGCCTATCACAGTTTCGGAGGCCATGGAATGCCCAGGTGGCACAAAATCCCCCCAAATGACCCCATTTTGGAAAGTAGACACCCCAAGCTATTTGCTGAGAGGCATGGTGAGTATTTTGCAGCTCTCATTTGTTTTTGAAAATGAAGAAAGACAAGAAAAAACTTTTTTTTTTCTTTTTTCAATTTTCAAAACTTTGTGACAAAAAGTGAGGTCTGCAAAATACTCACTATACCTCTCAGCAAATAGCTTGGGGTGTCTACTTTCCAAAATGGGGTCATTTGGGGGGGTTTTGTGCCACCTGGGCTTTCCATGGCCTCCGAAACTGTGATAGGCAGTGAAGAGTGAAATCAAAAATTCACGCCCTTAGAAAGCCTGAAGGCGGTGTTTGGTTTTCGGGGTCCCGTACGCAGCTAGGCTCCCAAAAAGTCTCACACATGTGGTATCCCCGTACTCAGGATTAGCAGCAGAATGTATTTTGGGGTGTAATTTCACATATTCCCATGGCATGTTTGAGCAATATATCATTTAGTGACAACTTTGTGCAAAAAAAAAAAAAAATTTGTCTCTTTCCCGCAACTTTTGTCGCAATATAAAATATTCCATGGACTCGACATGCCTCTCAGCAAATAGCTTGGGGTGTCTACTTTCCAAAATGGGGTAATTTGGGGGGTTTTGAACTGTCCTGGCATTTTATGCACAACATTTAGAAGCTTATGTCACACATCACTCACTCTTCTAACCACTTGAAGACAAAGCCCTTTCTGACACTTTTTGTTTACATGAAAAATTTATTTTTTTTTTGCAAAAAAAATTACTTTGAACCCCCAAACATTATATATTTTTTTAAAGCAAATGCCCTACAGATTAAAATGGTGGGTGTTTCATTTTTTTTTTTCACACAGTATTTGCGCAGCGATTTTTCAAACGCATTTTTTTGGGAAAAAACACACTTTTTTAAATTTTAATGCACTAAAACACACTATATTGCCCAAATGTTTGATGAAATAAAAAAGATGATCTTAGGCCGAGTACATGGATACCAAACATGACATGCTTTAAAATTGCGCACAAACGTGCAGTGGCAACAAAATAAATACATTTTTAAAAGCCTTTAAAAGCCTTTACAGGTTACCACTTTAGATTTACAGAGGAGGTCTACTGCAAAAATTACTGCCCTCGATCTGACCTTCACGGCAATACCTCACATGCATGGTGCAATTGCTGTTTACATTTGACGACAGACCGCCGCTTGCGTTCGCCTTAGCGCGAGAGCAGGGGGCGACAGGGGTGCTTTTTTTTTTTTTTTTTTTTCTTTATTATTTTTTTGCTTTTTTATCTTATTTTTAAACTGTTCCTTTCATTTTTTTTTTTTTTTTAATCATTTTTATTGTTATCTCGGGAAATGTAAATATCCCCTATGATAGCAATAGGTAGTGACAGGTACTCTTTTTTGAAAAAATTGGGGTCTATTAGACCCTAGATCTCTCCTCTGCCCTCAAAGCATCTGATGACACCAAGATCGGTGTGATAAAATGCTTCCCCAATTTCCCAATGGCGCTATTTACATCTGGCGAAATCTAAGTCATAAAATGCTCGTAGCTTCCGGTTTCTTAGGCCATAGAGATGTTTGGAGCCACTCTGGTCTCTGATCAGCTCTATGGTCAGCTGGCTGAATCACCGGCTGCATTCTCAGGTTCCCTGTTGAGACAGGAGAGCCAGAGAAAAACACGGAAGACGGTGGGGGGGGGGGCATTCCCTCCCACGGCTTGTAAAAGCAGTCTAGAGGCTAATTAGCCGCTAGGATTGCTTTTACATGAAAGCCGACCGCTGGCTGAAAAGAATGATACCAAGATGATACCTAAACCTGCAGGCATCATTCTGGTATAACCATTCAAAGTCGTGAATGGCGTACCTGAAGACAAAAAAATGGTTAACAATAAAGCACAGTAAACGGTAAAGTATAAAAAATTGCATACCTGAAAAGCAAACATGATAAAACATAATAACAATAAAACATTGCAGAATAGAATACAGTAAAAAAGAGCAGAACAAGAGAGAGAGAATAGAGAGAGAGAGAACAATAAAACGACAACTATTTTTTTTTATTTTATATATATATTTTACTTTTTTTGTAACTAACTTTTATAACGGTAACCGGTTCCAGGTTCGGGTCTCTAAAAATGCGATGGCATCTTGGGAGACCCTGTGAAAGTGTGCCTAGTCTGTGCAATGCTGTACCCTACGCTAATACTCAACGAATGAATGGTAGCGTTCAAAACATTCACCAATGCAAAGACCAGGATTGTTAGGACAGGAGGGACAATAATAGCGGGTGTCACGCCTATATCCGCGCTTGCCGCAGACATGACATCTTTTTTGGGGGGGTTCGTTGGGTAGGAGTACTCGGGAGGACATAAAGAAAATGCCTCTCATGCAGCCGACTGCATTTGGTTGGGGATGTGAATGGGGGAAGTACAGGCGCTGCAGAAGCGGTGGGTTCCCAATTAGGATTGGCGAATGCAGCAGGAAGGGCACTATGGGCACGACGGGCCTGTGTTTGTCTTTTTGGTGGCAGCGGGACACTACTTGTGCTTGCCACCTCACCAGCTTGAACTGCATTTATGGGACTCGCCACGTCACCAAGTGTTACTGCAGTGCTGGTTTGACTACGACCAGGGTGTACTAGGCCGCTGGCGCTTGCCAGTTCAATAAAAAGCTACCAAAAAAACTGTTAGCGATCGCAGGGATCAGGCCTGACTCTGCGAAAACTGCAGTTATGCGTTTAGTGTTTTGTAAGTGACAGTGATCGATCGATACTGCACTTGGGTGGGCTGAGCTGGGCCGGGCGGAGGGGCAAAACGCAGGTGCTAGCAGGTATCTGGGCTGATCCCGCTAACACTGCGTTTTTGGGAACCCTAAACTGCTGGGGACGCTAGTATAGATCTGATCGGATCAGATATTGATCCGTTCAGATACTATACCACTAAGGGAGGTGTACGGTGCGTGCGTGGGTGTTAGCGCTACTGGCGCTAACCTGACGCTGCCTGGGGATGGTGCTTGCCAGTTCACCAAAATGCTACCAAAAAAATGTTAGCGATCACAGGGATCAGGCCTGACTCTGCGAACGCTGCAGTTATGCGTTTAGTGTTTTGTAAGTGACAGTGATCGATCGATACTGCACTTGGGTGGGCCGGGCGGAGGGGCAAAACGCAGGTGCTAGCAGGTATCTGGGCTGATCCCGCTAAAACTGTGTTTTTGGGAACCCTAAACTGCTGGGGACGCTAGTATAGATCTGATCGGATCAGATATTGATCCGATCAGATACTATACCACTAAGGGAGGTGTATGCTGCGTGCGTGGGTGTTAGCGGTACTGGCGCTAATCTGACGCTGCCTGGGGCGACGCATATCACCGCCGGGCGATCAGGGGGCTAAACCTTTATTCGGTAATAAACGGCGGGTGCCCTGACAAAAAATAAACAAACTAACCAGCGTCACCCGTAACACTTATACGGTGATCAGTGGTGAAAGGGTTAACTAGGGGGCCATCAACATTTATTAGGTAGTATATGGGGGTCCTGACGCTATAAAACGCTGACGGCGAACCTAAATATTTAGGTCCCTAACTAGCATCACCAGCGACACTAATACAGCGATCAGACAAATGATCGCTTAGCGACACTGGTGACGGGGGGTGATCAAGGGGTTAAAACTTTATTAGGGGGGGTTAGGGGGGTATGCTAGACCTAAAGGGGGCTAATATTCACTGTTCCAACACTGTAACTGTCACAAACTGACACCAATGCAGTAATCAGAAAAAAAAAAAAACTGCTGGTGTCAGTTTGTGACAGGGAGGGGGGGGGTGATTGGGGGGTGATCGGGGGGCGATCGGGGGGGGATCGGGGTGTTTTGTGTGCCTGGCATGTTCTACTGTGTTGTGTAGTGTTGGTGCACTCACAGTGAAGTCTTCTCTCCTCGGCGCTGCAACGGAATACCGAGCCGAGGAGAGATGACATCATTTCCTTTGCTGCTGTTTAGCATACAGCAGCAAAGGAAGTGATCTAATTGGCCGGCGGCGATCGCGAGGGGGGGGCCACGAACGGATGGTCTCCCCCTCACCTCTGATCGCCGCTGGACAAAAGACGACCGCCTCGGGCACCGGGGGGGGGGGTCCGATCGGACCCCCCACCCGCGGAAGGCAAATCACGTATATATACGTGATTTTGCCTGTCCGTGCCACCTTGCCGACGTAAATCGGCGTGAGGCGGTCGTCAAGTGGTTAAATGGTTAATGATATGTATATTATGTTAATGGTGGTGTACTGTCCCTTTAAATATGTGAAGGAAGGTATTCAGGTCGGATCCAATGGGATTTCAGGAAATGTTCTGGAGTTTCCCTTGGGAGGTGTTAAAAGGGCTACAGAGGGTCTCCTCTTCCTCTTGCAGCAGCCAGGACCACGAGTGAAAGCGCTCCCTTCCTCCCTCTCTGTAGCATGCATTTTGTGTGGTTGGGTCACCATGGAATCCGGGGGGGGACATGTTTTTTGGTTAATAAAGTTTAAACTGCCCGAGTTCTGAAAACTGGGCAAAAGCCTGCTATGTTTTTATTTCATCCAAAGTTTGGATTAATATTGTTGTGGTTATGAAATTGTAAACCAATAAAGTGCGGCGGCCATTTTCTGCCAAACACTGTTTGTTTGTGTTATTAGACTATATGGCTGTATCGGGGGGGTATAAGGCGGGGGGTGTGGCCTGTGGTCCCATTAACCCTTCTGATTACTTCCGAAACATTTAAAGTTTTAGAAGTCTTCCATGCTGAGGTTATTGTCAACCTCGCTGCTATGAGAATAGGGGACACTATAGTTTTGTACTGTATGGGAAAGGAGTCTATTGTAAGACCTAGCAGAGCCAAGTGTGGCAATGCGGTGGTCAGTACACCAGTAACTTGGGAAATGAACGAGAATACCGAGTTCCAGAAACTCTTAAGGGATTTATATGTCCACAAAATGTGTAATAAGTTGCCAATACTGCCACACTGTCGCCAGCAAAAAAGGAGACGCATCTGAGTGCCTTTAGGGAGTTTGAACGGTGTAAGATAACTTCTATAAAGTATTTTTAGGGAATTATCCCAAAGATTTACGCAATAGGATATACTTATATTGTTAGTTAAAGCATGTTGCCACTCCCTTGCTGAGAAGGATTTGAAGAAATCTCTTTCCCAGTTGAGCAATTGTGGAGATTTTGTGAAAGGTTCTGACTGTTGGAAGTAGTTGTAGAACCAAGAGATGCCTACTTTGCTAGGGTTCTGCTGATTTAGATATTGCCATAGTTTGGCGCCCATGTTAATACCTAATGAAGGGTGTGTACGGTGAAAATTACATAGTCATAGGTAGGAGTAGTCAAGGGTGCTTACTGATTGCTCTGTGAGGTCTCTATAGGTGATAAGTCCTTTTCTAAGCCATAATGAGACATTTAATGAAGACAACAGATGCTCGTAGGCTCTCAAGGGGATGTCCAAGATTACTCATGGGTTTTTAGTTGTTTTTTCCTTCTAATTAAGAGGGCTGGGCTGGAAGGGAGCATGTGTCTTTTAGAAACATGCCATGACACTGCAGTGAGAGGCGTGCCTCCACTGCAACATTTTTAGTGAACAGCTGGGGCTAATGGTACTTTACCATTGGTCCAAGGCTCCAAGCTGTCCTTTGAGCTCAGTGCCTCTGACAAGAAGTGAGGAGAGGCACTGTGAGCTCATCCTCTCAGTCTGCTGCAAACAGAGTGTTCCAGCTTGGATTTAAACTGGCCACTCTGTATTTAGCTTCTGACAGGCTGTGCAAGAAGCCCTGTATCTCCGGAACCATAGGTCCTAGGAGCCCCAAATTTTGGGGTATCCACGACCCTCGAAACTCGATCGTTTTTTTTTTCTTTTGTGATTTTTTTTTTTTGGCAAATGGGCGTATCTTAAGGTAAGGGGCCTGGTGCTGCAGCTCCAATAGCCCCTATGTTAATCTGGCACTGGTGGAAAGACTTGAAAATTGCTGTTCACAGACACTCTCCATCCAATCTGACAGAGCTTGAGCTATTTTGCAAAGAAGAATAGGCAAACAAAAATGTCACTCTCAAGATGTGCAAAGCTGGTGGAGACATACCCAAAAAGACTTGCAGCTGTAATTGCAGTAAAAGGTGGTTCGACAAAGTGTTGGGCTAAATACAAATGCATGCCACACTTTTCACATATTTATTTGTAAAATATTTTGAAACTATCACATAAAATCCCAATAAAATACATTCACATTTTTGGTTGTAACATGACAAAATGTGCAAAATTTTAAGGGGTATGAATACTTGTACACTGTATAATATTGGACCTTACAAAATATAGGAATAGTTGTGATTATGATACCTGTAGAAACCAGTTTTGACTTTTCATCAACTTTGTGCACAGAAACACGCAGGCTGTAGAACGAAAAATTAGGAAGACAGCTACAGATTATCAGTAGGTTGCTCTTATAGGAACTGTTGTGTTTATACATTATATATTTTCTACAAGCTCTGCAAAGAAGCTTGTAAGATTTTTTTTTTCTGGGGTATCTTGGAGCAGTCTGTGTAAAAGCTAGCCACATGCTGTGGAGGGTTTTTTTTTTTTATTTAAAAATTCAGTTTAAGTGGCACAGCAGGAATATATGCAGGGAAATTCAGAGGCTTGTCTTTTATCTTTACTTGATCCCACAAAGCTTCTCAGATACGCAAACTGAATTTTTTGTACATTGGTTTCCAAGATGCCTTGATTTCTAATGGAACCTCTTTGTACTCACCCACACTCTCTAAAATGTATTCATTCTTGTGGGCATTGAAAGGCAATCCAAGCCAAATAAAAGACGGGCATGGTAATGCATGATATACATTATGAAAGATATAAAGCTCCATTCTTCACTTGTCTCTACGGAGTCTCTCACTTGTTCAATCTGAAAATTGAGGGTCAGTAAAGCCGCTTTATTCATGCTTGAAAAATTTTAATTTTATGCAGAGGACAGATTACAACAGAACCCATCCAAACACCTAAATACACAGTTGAAATGTATATGTGATCTGTTGTATCTGTTGTGCTGCTCTGTGTTTCATACTGTTACCCAAATAATGTAGGCAGGGGGTGGGCTGTGCATAACCAGCATTACCCTCCCCCCACCTGTAGCCTGTGTATTGTACTATACGTAAGAATCATAACATTGGTAAGGCTCTTCCTGGTTTTTTCCTGCTCCTCTAAAGTAGATTTACAACCTAACTGAATGATATTTAATTTTTGAAAGCACTATGTACTATGGCGCATCGGCGCCATGTCTGCGCCCAGTGTATGACGTCAGTGCCTGCGCGGCGTCATCACACCATTGTGCATTGTGTCATCTTTCTGGGCTGGGCGCTTTTGGTGGCAATTCTCTCATGAGGTGATAGGTGCTGGCTCTGTGGCTCTGGTGTGCGCCCCCCCTCACCTTTGGCTGCCCTGCATGGCGTTTGGTGGGACTGGCAATGCCCCTTCCGGGGCACAAATGGAAGGGACAGTAGGGGGTGTTCTTTTCTTGTCTTTCTTTTTCACTTTAAGAGAATGTGAAGCAAAATCTGGTTCTTCAGGTCCAATATGTTACACTTATGGTCTTGGTGCCATATTTATTTTATTTATTCATCTTTTTTGTATCTGCCTTGTGGACTTGGTGATTTGTTTTCTCTCTTCTTTAGTGGACTTACATTTATATATTTTTTTACTATCATTTTTCTCGCTACTGACTTTCCCGAGATGGGTTTTCTATTTTTTTTGTACTCAGGCACAGCTTTAGAAGCACTATTCACATTCTAACTGGTTCCTTGTGTTCACCTTTACCCTGTAGTTATCACTTCACCTATGTTTATTATTTCTGCTGGACTTTTACATAAAAAATGTTTAGGCACATATTTTCTTTATAGTAACTACTGGGCAACATAATTGGATGGACATATATTCATGTTACCCATGCTGTATCCACCTTCTGTTTGCCCCCCTTGGGCCCTTAGCGGATCCTACTTCCACAGCTTCTGGACATCCCTGACTGTCACCAATTGGAAATGCTGCCATGTGTATCTAAGTTTAGCTGATTTGTAGGTATGGGGTCTCTTATGGAGGCCCTAGTGCTTCCAATTATATCTTTCATTATCAATTGTGTTATATATCATAAAACTGATGTTTTACCACACACACATTTATATGTGCATCTGCTCCTGAAGAAGTGAGCGCTGACTCACGAAACACGTCAAGTTTTTAGGATGCATTTTTATACCTAATTACAGTGCCATGAAAAAGTGTTCATACCCCTTGAAATTTTCCACATTCCACGTAAATGTATTATATTGGGATTTTATTTGATAGACCAACACAAAGTGGCACATAATTGTGAAGTGGAAGGAAAATGATGATAAATGGTTTTCCAACTTTTTTACAAATAAATATGTGAAAAGTGTGGCGTGCATTTGTATTCAGCCCCCTGGGTCAATACTTTGCAGAACCACCTTTCACTGCAATTACAGCTGCAAGTCTTTTGGGTATGTCTCTATCAGCTTTGCACATCTAGAGAGTGACATTTTTGCCCATTCTTCTTTGCAAAATAGCTCAAGTTCTGTCAGATTGGATGGAGAGCAACTATGAACAGCAATTTTCCAGTCTTGCCACAGATTCTCAATTGGATTTAGGTCTAGACTTTGGCTGGGCCATTTTAACACATGAATATGCTTAGATCAAAACAATTCCATTGTAGCTCTGGCTGTATGTTTAGGGTCATTGTTCTGCTGGAAGGTGAACCTCCGCCCCAGTCTCAAGTCTTTTGCAGACTCTAACAGGTTTTCTTCTAAGATTGCCCTGTATTCGGCTCCATCCATCTTCCCACCAACTCGAATCAGCTTCCCTGCCATTGCTGAAGAAAAGCATCCCCACAACATGATGCTGCCATGACCATGTTTCACGGTGGGGATGGTATGTTAAGGGCGATGTGCAGTATAAAGGTGTCAGGGCTGGGCTCAGCTCTTTCTTCTCTGAGCTGGCCGCTCAGCTGTCTGCTAATTGCCAGCTCCCATCTCTCTCCACAGTTACTCAGCTGTTGATGATCCTGCTCGTCAGTTCTGCCTACTTAAGCCGTCCAGTCCAGAGGAGCTCTGCCTTCGCCTTGGTCAACATCACAAGAAACATCTCCTGCATTCCTGTTTATAGACTGGCTTTGCTGACATCCCTTCTGGCTCCAGATCCTGCTTGCTGTTCCACTACATTGATCCCTGACTTCTGGCTTGGCTGACTATCCGTTCCGGTTATGGAACTTTGGCTATGTTTTGACTCTTTTGACTTTTTTTTATTAAACAAGTGTGATTTAACTGTACTTCTGTCTCGGTCTGATTTCATGGTTTCTGACAGTAGGTGAAGGCCATGAATTCAGAAGATGCAGTCAATCCACTTGTTGATAATATTTTTTCCAGATTGGATGAACTGGATCACCGCATGGATCAGTTCGCCATGGCATTACAAACGCTCCTGAGTCACTAGGCTCACCCGAAATCTTCCACTGTGACCGCCCTGATACAACCTATGTTGCAGGCCGATCCTGCTGCTGCTCCAGTCTCTGTGCAAGCACCTGCCTCGAGTATTACCTCTAATAGAGGCATGTCTGGTTCTGCTCCGCTTCCCCAGCAATTTGGGGGTGATCCAGTTCAATGCAGAGGGTTTCTCAACCAGGTTGAGATATACTTTGAGATGCTGCCCCAGGTGTTTCCCATGGACAGAAGCAAAGTAGGTTTCGTGATATCTTTCTGAGAGAGCCTTGGCCTGGGCAAACCCTCTATGGGAGCAGCAAAAACCTGTTGTCTTGAGTTACCCTGAGTTTGTGGCTTTGTTTAAAAGGGTATTTGATGTTCCTGCACGCTACGCTTTTGCTGCCAAGTGCCTCATGTCCATCGAACAGAGTATGAGAACTGATACCGACTACGCCATTGAATTCCGTACTCTGGCAGCAGAGATTGCGTGGAACAATGAGACCCTCGTGGCTGCTTTTTCTCATGGTCTCTCAGATACCATCAAGGATGAGATAACAGCCCGAGATATACCCACTGAGCTGGAGAAGTTGATCACGTTTGCCATCCTCATTGACTCCAGACTCAGAGGAAGACTCTCTTTTAAGGAACGTTTGCGGAAGCCTCCTGTATGTTTGTCTCTGAGCTTTGCCTCCCTCACCTCCCATGCCTTCTGGACCTGAGTCGGGCAGTGAAGGTGAACCCATGCACTTGGTTTTCACGCATCTCTCTGCGGATGAGAGAACCTATAGGAGGAGGGAGAAATTGTGCCTTTATTGTGGCCAGGCAGGTCACTTTTTGAAGTCTTGTCCTATCCCTCCAGGGAACGCCCAAATCTTGAGGTCCTGTCACGGACAGACCTTAGGTGGCGTTGTTTCATCCTCAGTTATCCAGAAGGATAAGCCCCTGGTTTCGGTCACCCTTTCTTGGGCTGAGTCATCCATCGAGATACAGGCTATAATCGACTCTGGGGCTGCAGGCCTGTTTATTGATGCTGCCTTTGTATTGAAGCACTCGATTCCACTACAGCTGCGTGACACTCCACTTGCCATTGAGGCTCTTGTCGGGAGACCTCTACAGCCTGCCCATGTGACTCATGAGACGGTTCCGTTGTCCATGGCCGTAGGGGCTCCTCACCATGAGATAATCCAATTCCAAGTTATTTCCTCAAATAAGTTTCTGCTGGTTATTGGTTATCCTTGATTACAGAGGCACTACTCCTCTTTTGGCTCCGTGCTGAGGTTCTCTCCTGGTCACCACAATGCAGTGAGACATGCTTCCAGAAGGTAGCCAAGGTCCTGTGCACCTCTTCACTCTCCTCCCTGCCGCGATTTTAGTGATGTCTTTGACAAAGGTCAAACCGGTAATTTGCCTCCACACCGGCCGTATTATTGCGCAATTGACCTTCAACCTAATGCCACACCCCCTCGTGGCCGGGTTTACCCTTTGTCGGTCCTGGAGGATAAGGCCATGGAGGAGTATGTAGCAGACGCACTTTCTCGAGGTTTCATCCGCAAATCCTCGTCTCCTGCTGGTGCTGGTTTCTTCTTTGTGAAGAAGAAGAGTGGTGAACTGAGACCTTGTAATGAATATAGGGGTTTCAATCATTTCACAATTAAGAATGCCTATCCAATTCCGTCGACTACGGAGGTATTTGACCGGGACAGGGTCCCAAGTTGCTATATTTTCAGCCAATCTTAACAACTGGTCAGACCTATTACAATGGGCAGAGTTTTCTCATAACAGTGCCTTGATTTCTGCTTCCCTATTGTCCCCGTTTTTGTCGAAATATGGTTTTTAACCTTCCATGTTGCCTGACTTGTTTGTTTCGCAGAGTATTCCTGCATTAGAGGAGCATCTCTGTGGTCTTTGTTCCACTTGGGCACAAGTCCAGAAGGCTTTGCGTCATGCTAATGATAGGTACAGACTCCATGCTGACCGCAGACGCCTGCCTGCGCCTTCCTACCAAGTTGGGGACAGGGTCTGGCTGTCATCTTGCAACCTCCAACTTCGTGGTCTCTCACTGAATTTCGCACCTCGGTTTATTGGGCCTTTCCATATTATTCTCAGGATTAACCCAGTGGCTTACGCATTAGACCTTCCTTCTAATATGCGTATTTCAAATGTATTTCATGTCTTCTTATTAAAACCTTTGGTCTGCAACCGCTTTACTACCTCGGTGCCACGTTCTCACCCTGTACAGGTTGAGAACCATGAGGAGTATGAAGTACAGTCCATTGTTGACTCCTGTAGGTTCCGTGGGCGCATACAGTACCTGGTGCATTGGAAAGGGTACGGTCCGGAGGAACGCTCTTGGGTCTCATCCTCAGACGTACATGCCCCTGTCCTCCTCTGTGATTTCCATAGACATTTTCCCCTCAAGCTTGGTGGTCCTCCAAGGGGGAGGAGTCGTTGAGGAGGGGGTACTGTCAGGGCTGGGCTCAGCCCTTCCTTCTCTGAGCTGGCCGCTCAGATGTCGGCTAATTGCCAGCTCCCATCTCTCTCCACAGTTACTCAGCTGTTGATGATCCTGGTCGTTAATCCTGCCTACTTAAGCCATCCAGTCCAGAGGAGCACTGCCTTCGCCTTGGTCAACATCACAGGAAACATCTCCTGCATTCCTGTTTAAAGACTGGCTTTGCTGACATCCCTATTGTATTCATTATATTTATATACATATATCAATGTTCTCTATATATTGGACTGTGTGTAAAGGTACGTGTGCATGTGCATTACACATAAGCACTGTCCATACTCCACATTTCAAATTATTCCTTTTAATTATCATGCCCACTGGTAATATTAGTGTCAATTTATGTATGCATATATAATATTCCTCCTCTCTCTGTTTACCTTATACATATTCGCATTATCCGGTATTTCCTTATCCAAATATCTCCTATTGCCCCCTATATAACATATTACATATCATTCACTACCTATAATCTTCAATTTGTGCATCTGCTTCTTTTTAGATGTACACGTACATTTATATACATCTAATTGTTCCCCTTCCTTTCTTCCTCTATACTTTTTCCCTTTTTCATAAGCAATCTGTGCTTCATTATGCATAATAATTTTTTGCCTCCTCTCTGCTCCCACCCCTCTGCTTTATTATGTCTTTATTATTTAATGTTTTTTCGTTGACTCTGCCATCCCGCCCCCTGGCGCCACCCAACCTTGGTGCATTTGAAATTACCACTCCCCTTCCCCACCCCTATATCTCCTTCCAATCTAGCCACTGTCTAACAGCTTGAGAAAGGAGCGCGGCTGCTCACGTCACCAACAGCCAGCATGCTCGTGAAACGCGTCGCATTCCGGTGACATCATCATCCCTCGTCTGGACTCCCATGTGCTCCAAGCCTCATGTTGAGGAAAACACTCCACTGCAGTCGGCCAATACCATTCAGCGGTGTATGAGGACACTATAGAGGAGGCACACAGACAGAAGTTCAGAAAAGGTTTTGACTACACAGAGGACATCCCTATTTGGGATAATACTGTATGCCTGCTTTTAACTTTGAAAATGTGAGTGCATTGCAATTTGTTTTAAAATCTGCACCCAGAAGCGCCTCTTCTCCGTCATTTGTCTTTTCAGTTTTGGGAACATGGTCTCTGTTTCCCTGTGATGGCAGCCCTGATAGCGGATTACCCCCACCCTCCTCCTTCCCTTTCCTCCCCCTTTCTCTTTTAATTACATTTTTTTACCATTTTGTACTTCCTTCATAACAATCATCAAGATTGTGGACTTGATGCATGTCTGTGCATGAAACAAATTGTGTATCCAGCGCATCCAATCAATGCTGATAGAATATATACTGTTTTAGTTTTTGTGCCTTTTACTTGTATAATTTGCTGACGTCCCTTCTGGCTCCAGATCCTGCTTGCTGTTCCACTACATTAATCCCTGACTTCTGGCTTGGCTGACTATCTGTTCCGGTTACTGAGCTTTGGCTATGTTTTGACTATGTTTGTTCTTTTTACTTTTATTATTAAACAAGTGTGATTTAACTGTACTTCTGTCTCGGTCTGATTTCATGGTTTCTGACAAAAGGTTCTTACACACGATACGAAAATCGGTGAAAATTAAATAGTAAAGTAAAATTTCATCCGACGAACATTCTGCTGATTTTCGGATCGTTAGTATGGTGGTTTCGACAGCCGATTCCGGTTTTTCATCAGACAATGTGCAGTCTATAAAACTTTTGTCGTACGTGAACTCAACGTCCAATTTTCGTTTAGTTAGTAAGGTTTTGGTGCGAAAAAAATTGCAAGAGCAAGACTACGCATGCTCAGAAACTAAAGAATACATACAAAACTATTCAACACATGACATCACTTCTGAAGTTGTATTCAGTTGTATGAAAATTTTCGTATGGTGTGTAACCTCTTCACTTACGACATGAGACTAGCATGCAACAAAAAAACGGACCAACGGTTGTCCAAAAATCTGATTGTGTGTACGAGGCTTTAGTTTTACGCAACACATAGCATTTTGCTTTTAGACAAAAAAGTTCAATTTTGGTCTCATCTGACCAGAGAACCTTCTTTCACATGTTTGCTGTGTCCTCCACATGGCTTCTCGCAAATTACAAACAGGCACTTCTTATGGCTTTCTTTCAACAATGGCTTTCTTCTTGCCACTCTTCCATAAAAGCCAGATTTGTGGAGTGCATGACTTATAGTTGTCCTGTGGACAGATTCTGCCACCTGAGCTGTGGATCTCTGCAGCTCCTCCAGAGTTATCATGGGCCTCTTGGCTGCTTCTCTGATTAATGGTCTCCTTGCTCGGCCTGTCAGTTTAGGTGGACGGCCATGTCTTGGTAGGTTTGCAGTTGTGCCATACACTTTCCGTTTTCGGATGATGGATTGAACAATGCTCCGTGAGATGTTCAAAGCTTGGGATATTTTTTTATAACCTAACCCTGCAAGTGTAAAGGGGGGCTGAATACAAATGCATGCCAAACTTTTCAGATATTTATTTGTAAAACATTTTGAAAACCATTTATCATTTTCTTTCCACTTCACAATTATGTGCCACTTTGTGTTGGTCTATCACATAAAATCCCAATAAAATACATTTAAGTTTTTGGTTGTAACATGACAAAATGTGGACAATTTCAAGAGATATAAATACTTTTTCAAGGTGCTGTATGTATTAACATTTGGAACTTTTTAATCATGTATGATATATATTGTAACCACCATCACTCAGCTTGATATTATTTTATCTGTGTTCTATGTAATGTGACGAGAATTGTATATGCTCATCAATAAATTGTTAATCATGTCTACCATGTACTTAGTGGCTGTATTTGTTGCACCTCATTTAAAGTCCCAGGGCAAACTTATGTTTTTATAGATATCATAAACAATTGCCATTTTGTAATAAAGTACTTGAATAAAGTGTTTCTATGTCATTACTATTTCCTGTTTACATGTACTCACTCCAACAATGGCTGTGTGGTATTTTTAGATGGATTTCCTGATGCTGATCAGTAAGCCAGGGACAATGCCTGTGAATTGTGTAGTCTCCATCAGAAGTCTGTGTGACAGGGTTAGGCCTCATTCACACGAGCGTACTTATTCGTACACCCGTGCAAAGGACTGTCTTTGCCCACATGGGTGCACAGGTGTTCTGTGCATCCATGTTCAGGCAGTTCTATTTGTATCTATTGGAATGCAGCTGCTGCACAGACATAGCTGTTGGCCCCAATTTGACAGCTGTGCAGGTGCGTTTCCCCTGCATGACATGCACCTGCATTCACACAGCAGTCAAATATGTACGCAGCAACGCTCTGTGCTATGGCCGGTTAGCTTACATATGATCAGCAGTAGCGTATACACAGTACAAATCTGACATCTGCAGTGTGTTCATGCATCCTTTACAACCACCTGTGAGAATCGATATATTCTTTCTGGCGGCCGGCCCTTGCTGCCGCTAAACTGCCACATGAATGTAGGAAAACAGATGGTGCTTGAATAAGGACCTTAATGGTAAGCTGGGAATACATGCGTCTGTTTTTTTTTTTGTTCAACCAGCTGGCTTGATTCCCCATCCGCACACTCAATGTGGATGAGGGAATCCTCCCCACTGTGTCATTGTATTCTGACAGTGGGGAGACTCCCCTTCCATCATAATACACAGATCAGTGCTGCAGTCTTTAGCACTAATCAATTGAGAAAATACTGACATGGGGTTGAACAGAAGTCAGTCTGAAGATTGACTTCTGTCCAGCCACCGTGGTCACACACAAATTGAAATCCAGCTGATCCCTGCTAAATTGGCTGAATTTTGATCCATGTATGGCCAGCTTTAGGATCACAGGGTAATATTTAACAAGGTATACATTAACATATTAAAGCATATGAAATTTTATTAATTGGGTTTGCATACACTCAAGCCTGTCTAAACAGCCCCTCTAGTACTAAATGCCTGGCTGTCATTCTGTCCTTCAGTTTTAAATATAAAATAAAATTTCTAAGTCACTGAACTGGAACAATTACAGACATAAGGCATTCTGATTTTTCTCCAACTCATTTGCTGAATGCTTGTGTAGGTCAGGTCAGCGACTCAGAATTATTGATGTCAGACACAGCAGTGCAACTAGTATTTTCAGATGTAATTTAAAATGAAGATAGATTCACATTATTAGTGGGACTGCTTTAGCAGTCCCACTATTGTTATTCGATTTTATTTATTTTTATTATTCCGTACGTTTTTTGGCTCTGCGTAACTTCTGCATACTTTTAGCTATTAAAACCATTCAACTATTAAAATGTTTGACTCTTTCAGCTGATGATGGGACTTTTTCAACTTTTTTTCTACCATTTATACTTTTTAAAATATTAAGCTTTTTATCACTTTTTTTTAACGTTGAAGTCAATGGGAGCGTGCTTCAGATCCTTAAAATCTTCTTCCACTCCCAAAAGTTTCAGCTCCTTCATACTTTCACCTACAGACGCCAAACAAACTTTAAAATGTTCACAAAATATTCAGCTATCTGGCTATATCTTTTCAGTTTGATATCTTTTACAGTTTTTGTGAAAAAGCTTTTTGTTTAGAGGTAATTTCAGGAAATTTTAGCCATTAATCAGAGTGTACTGTGTTGCATTCGTTGCCATGGTTACCAAAGCTTCTGTTATACACAGGGGGAAGGTGGCTGGAGCATCTCAGCTCTGATTACAGAGCCCGGGGAAGGGGACAGACACACCATGTACTGATTTATAATAGAGGAAAATGATGGGGCAGTTTTGATGGGGCAGTTTTGATGGTGGCAATATGATTGGGCAGTTTTGATGGGGCAATTCTGATGGGGCAGTTTTGATGGGGACAATTTTGATGGGGCAATTCTGATGAGGCAGTTTTGATGGCAATATGATGGAGGCAGTTTTGATGGTGGCAACATGATGGGGCAGTTTTGATGGTGGCAATATGATGGGGCAGTTTTGATGGGGCAATTCTAATGGGGCAGTTTTGATGGGGCAATTCTGATGGGGCAGTTTTGATGGGGCAATTCTGATGGAGCAGTTTTGATGGTGGCAATATGATGGGGCAGTTTTGATGGGGACAGTTTTGATGGGGCAATTCTGATGGGGCAGTTTTGATGGTGGCAATATGATGGGGCAGTTTTGATGGGGACAATTTTGATGGGGCAATTCTGATGGGGGCAGTTTTGATGGCTGCCGTTTTAGCAATTCAGCTATTCAGCATTCCCACACATTTCCCCCAGGAAATGCATTTTCTAGTTTATTTTTATTTCTTTATTCCGTACGTTTTTTGGCTCTGCGTAACTTCTGCATACTTTTAGCTATTAAAACCATTCAACTATTAAAATGTTCATCTCTTTCAGCTGATGATGGGACTTTTTCAACTTTTTTTCTACCCTTTATACTTTTTAAAATATTAAGCTTTTTATCACTTTTTTTAACATTGAAGTCAATGGGAGCATGCTTCAGATCCTTAAAATCTTCTTCCGCTCCCAAAAGTTTCAGCTCCTTCATACTTTCACCTACAGACGCCAAACAAACTTTAACATGTTCACAAAATATTCAGCTATCTGGCTATATCTTTTCAGTTTGATATCTTTTACAGTTTTTGTGAAAAAGCTTTTTGTTTAGAGGTCATTTCAGGAAATTTTAGCCATTAATCAGAGTGTACTGTGTTGCTTTTGTTGCCATGGTTACCAAAGCTTCTGTTATACACAGGGGGGGAGGTGGCTGGAGCATCTCAGCTCTGATTACAGAGCCCGGGGGAGGGGACAGACACACCATGTACTGATTTATAATAGAGGAATATGATGGGGCAGTTTTGATGGGGCAGTTTTGATGGGACAATTCTGATGGGGCAGTTTTGATGGTGGCAATATGATGGGGCAGTTTTGATGGTGGCAATATGATGGGGCAGTTTTGATTGGGCAATTCTGATGGGGCAGTTTTGATGGTGGCAATATGATGGGGCAGTTTTGATGGGGACAATTTTGATGGGGCAGTTTTGATGGCAATATGATGGGGGCAGTTTTGCTGGGGGTCGTTTTAGCAATTCAGCTATTCAGCATTCCCACGCATTTTCCCCAGGAAATGCATTTTCTAGTTTATTTTATACTAGGAGTTTTTTTTAATAAAATATTTTGAATCAATACATATGAGGAATAAATAGTGTTTGCTGTTTTGGCTGACATTGCTTTGCTGAAATTCGCAGGCAGTTGTACAGCATAAATTTACATTATTAAGTCAGGATACATATCTGATGCGTTGGATCGCTCTCCAAAGGGCATATAACAGGCGCTGTGGGGGCTTTATATCACCTCCTCACTGCATGTTTTAATCCCTGAAACCCTACACTAGCATGTCACATGCACATGCACTGAAAGTGATTCTGGGGCTCCCCCATTCAGTTGAATGGGCAGAGTTTTTCCTGCACATCTGCGGCATATACTGTATACACCGCCATTCACTGGCTTTGCAGTTTAAGAGGGAGTGGTTGGGGGGCAATAAAGACAGCTCAGCAATATGTTTTTACAGCCACCAACAATAAGTTTAAATGAGGCCTTATTGGAAGCATTGAACTAACTGTATTGCTGCAGTCCTGGCACAGAAATCCTGGAACGGACAGTACATGGTTAAAGGAGTTCTCTGGTCACAACATACACTTTCATTTTATAACATCAGCACTGTAATAGCAATACAAACAATAGTTATATTTTTGACCCCAATATAAACATAGCTCCCAACTGTCCCTGGTTTTGAGAGACTGTCCCTGATTTGGAGCAATGTCTCTCTGTCCCTCTTTCCTCTTCATTTGTCCCTCATTTTGGTCTGATCTATATAGTTGTATATAAAATGCACTTTTTATCTTTCAAAAAGTGTTTCACAGTGCTAAACCTTTCATCCAAATTCTAAATTGTTGCATTTGTAAATTTGAAAAGTCAATATAAAGTAATAATAGTAGGAAAAGAAAAGCCCTTGTGGATTTAATTAACTTTTTTTTTTGGCTAATTCTCCTTTAAGGGGTTGTATCAGGGGCGTGTCCTATGCCTACATACGTTTGTTAGTAGGCATCCCTCATTCCCATCTCAAAATGTTTGGAGGTATGTATAAATGTAGTTTAAAAAATCTCCTTTCGTGTTGTGAGTTCTGCCTGTCTGCTGCCCATCTCTTTCCACACATTCCTGGACCCCTGCATCTTTTGCAGCTTCTCATCTGTTGCTTACTTTCAATTTTAAAGAACTACATATCCCATGGTGCCCTGCTGCCTCCTCCTCTCAGCACCTATATAGTTCAGAAGACAGGCTCTATGAAATGTATGACACAGCAGTGCACATTCACAGAACATAGTGAATACATGTCACAGAATTCCAGGAAGTAAATGTGTGGGGAGCCTCACAAAGTAAGTTTACAAACTTCAAGATCATTTAGTTTAATATGAGCAGGCTACAAATAATTTAAATTAAGTGTGGAAATTAATATATGATTTTACATTTTGACCATAGATACACTTTGGCTGTAATTAACATTGTTGCTATCTCATGGAGCTCTCATTTAAAGTGACTCTGTCAGGAGAAAATACATAGTTGCCAACATTGGAAAAAAAAATTTCGGGACACTTTTTTGGCTGTAGGCGGAGTCAGTCTATAATTAGGGGACGGGTCATGCGTTAGTAGGCATGGCATTGGAAAAAGAAAAAGTGCGGCGCATGAAGCGTGCTGTGCAAAAAAATGGGCGTCGTTTACGTGAAATAGAGAGCGTGGCTTACATGGGCGTGGCTAAATGGGGTGTGGTTAGAGTCTGAGATGAATGAGGGATGCAAAGGGAAAGGGGGAAAGGGGGGTAGAGGGATGGAGGGACAGCAGACCCAGATCCTACACCACAATAGCAATGTGTATTCCAGAGTGTAACCATAAGCAGATAAAGATACTCCAAACACCTGGTGTTGGCGCGTCAATCATCCTGGCACCATGGTTGTTATGGTGTCAGGATGATTGAAGCGCATTATTTCTATTATTACATTGTAATATAAAATGAAATCATTCAACTCACCATAATGCAGAATCAGTGGGACCACTGAGCGTGTCATCTGCTACGTCGCCTGCCACCAGATGCCATCAGTTTCCCTCAGCAGAGGCTGTCCTTACATCAGGTGCCCCCAGCAGAGTCTGACCTTACATCAGGTGCCTCCAGCAGAGTTCATCCTTACATCAGGTGCCCGCAGCAGAGTCTGTCCTTACATCAGGTGCCCCCAGCAGAGTCTGACTTTACATCAGGTTCCTCCAGCAGAGTTCATCCTTACATCAGGTGCCCGCAGCAGAGTCTGTCCTTACATCAGGTGCCCCCAGCAGAGTCTGACTTTACATCAGGTTCCTCCAGCAGAGTTCATCCTTACATCTGGTGCCCGCAGCAGAGTCTGTCCTTGCATCAGGTGCCCCAGAAGAGTGCCTCCTTCCATCAGACATTCCCAGTGGAGTGCCTCTTACATCAGGTGTCCCCAGCACAGTACCTCTTACATCAGGTGTCCGCAGCGGAGTGCCTCTTACATCAGGTGTCCCAAGTGGAGTGCCTCAAATCAGTGCCCCCAGTGGAGTGTTGGCTGCAGATGGAGTGTTCACTACAGTCTAGCTATATCTCCTCAAGAGTGGTGACAAGGGGAGAGAGGTGTGTGGGTGGATGCATGGTGACTTGGGGTGTTACAGGCTGACTTAGGGAAGGCTGGAGACAGGGTGGTGATTTGGGGGTGCAGGCATGATGGTGACATGGGGGGTGCAGGCATGGTGGTGACTAGGCCGGAGGGGGTGCAGGCATGGTGGTGACTAGGCTGGAGGGGGTGCAGACATGGTGGTGACTAGGCCGGAGGGGGTGCAGGCATGGGGGGAGGGGGATGCAGGCATGGTGTTGTGTTGGGGGGAGACGGGTGCAGGCATGGTGTTGACATGGGGGAGGGGGTGCAGGTAAGGTGGTGACATGAGGGGGAACAGGTATGGTGATGACATGGGGGAGGGAGGCAGGTATAGTGGTGACATGGGGGGAGGGGGCTGCAGGTATGGTGGTGATATGGGGGGAGGGGGTGCGGGTATAGTGGCGACATGGGGGGAACAGGTATGGTGATGACATGGGGGAGGGGGGACAGGTATGGTGGTGATATGGGGGAAGGGGGCTGCAGGTATGGTGGTGATATGGGGGGATGGGGCTGCAGGTATGGTGGTGATATGGGGGGGGAGGGGGTTGCAGGTTATGGTGGTGACACAGGGGGGAGGGGGAAGCAGGTATGGTGGTGACACGGGGGGGAGGGTGGAAGCTGGTATGGTGGTGACACGGGGGGAGGGGGGAAGCAGGTATGGTGGTGACATGGGGGGAGGGGGGAAACAGGTATGGTGGTGACACGGGGGGAAAGGGGGGTGCAGGTATGGTGGTGACACGGGGGGGAGGGGGAAGCAGGTATGGTGGTGACACGGGGGGAGGGGGAAGCAGGTATGGTGGTGACATGGGGGAGGGGGAAGCAGGTATAGTGGGGGCATGGGGGGAGGGGGGTGCAGGTATGGTGGTGACACAGGGGGAGGGGGGAATCAGGTATGGTGGTAAAATGGGGGGAGGGGGGTGCAGGTATGGTGGTGACATGGGGGGAAGGGGTTGCAGGTATGGTGGTGACACGGGGGGGGTTGCAGGTATGGTGGTGACACAGGGGGAGGGGGGAATCAGGTATGGTGGTGACACAGGGGAGAGGGGGGTGCAGGTATGGTGGTGACACAGGGGGAGGGGGGAATCAGGTATGGTGGTGACATGGGGGGACAGGGTGCAAGGGGGAGCCAGGACCATCAGTGCACTGTCCCCAGCCAGCGGAGCCCCAGTCCTTCCATCAGTGGGACTGTATACCTGCTCATTGTAAGGGGGGAGCCAGGACCATTAGTGCACTGTCCCCAGCCAGTGAGCCCCGCTCCTTCCATCATTGCCGCTCTCGGACACTGTCACACACGGGAGCGGAGGGTTGGCAGCGGCGGCGACTGAACATTTCCTTGTGTTCAGTGGAGAGGGGGGAGGGGTCGCCAATCCCTGTAGCCAATAGGCTTCAGTGTACAATAGAATTTTCTATTTGTACACTGAAGAGAGAAGCCGATTGGCTGCCCCTCTCCCCTGCACTGAACACAAGGGGAAACAACTCTGTGACTGACTCGTGGAGGCGACGGTGGCCATTTTTGTGGAGCCGTTGCCGTTTTTTGACAAAAACACTCACAATTTTCTCGGGACAAACCCCAAAATTCGGGAAAACAATCAGGACAAGATTAAATCGGGACGAGGGTCCCAAAATTGTCCTGGGAAAATCGGGACTGTTGGCAACTATGAAAATATTGGAGCTGCCATTGCTGACCCTTTCTAAAAAAATACTTGTTGCCTGGTTGTCTGGCTTTAATACTTTTAGGTCCCAGGCAGGTAACAAGCATGCTGTAGAAGAGTGTCAGGGAAGTGTCAAAATTCCTAATCTCTGTACTTGTTCTAAATTAGAGACTCAGAATGCATTGAAGCCAAAGCATCAGCATGAGAGCTAGCAAACTAACATTCTCAAAGGAGATGTTAGCATTGGAAGCCCCCACATTTTTCTCATGACTCATGAGTTACTTTAGGGAATACTGTTCAAAAATGTATTGAAGTTGGTAACTCTATGCCATTAATACACGTTGATAGTATTCAGCATATTAATTCTTTTTTTCATATATTCTTTCTCACATAAACATGAAAACCAAGCTGTCCACAAAAATGTCAAAGGTTGGGATAGACTATAACACTGCCCTGTGCTTATACAACTCTTATATTTTATTCCCATGGCTTAAATGTTTCTCTGACTTCTCTTGCTTCAGGCTTGCTCTAGGACGATCATTGACCATAACATACAGAAGCTAGAAGAATCATATGACAGACTAGCATTTTCAGAAATAGGTAAGGAATGGCAGCCTTCATGTTTCCTTAAAGTGTTTCTAAAGTTAAAATGTTTATTACCTGAATGAATTGCCACTAGCTGTGCCCCCCCAAACACTTACCTGAGTCTTGTATCGATCCAGCACTGTGCCCATCTGCAGTTCTCCCCTGTCTTTCTCTTCTCACAGGAGGATAGAGCAGCAGCGGGAGACATTAGCTTGTTTGGCTGTACTTCTCCTGTGGATCTGTTTTCAGCTGACAGCGGGCTTCAGCCACTCAGAGAATTGTATACCTGGAAGCACATTTCAATACCACCTTGCTCCCTATTCAGAAAATCCTGCTCGTTAAGTCCATTATGCTGGACTCTTTTTACAACCCATGCCAGCACAATGGGTTGGGGAGCCTTGTGTGACTACATTAGAGTGCAAGGGAGTTTGAATTTTCCAGATGAAGGAATATTCTCCAATGTTCTGGAGGTACAAGCTACCCAAATGCCACACATTCAAGGCCGGCCCATCATACTTAAGAGGACAAGAGGATGGCAGTCTCTTACATCCAGAGACAAGGAGGAGCTATACTTCCTCTCTCTTCTCAGAAAGGTGGAACCTATCATGTCCTTACCAGAGGAAACTTCATGAGGTCCAGGCAGTGTACCCCCCCAGGCTCTCAGAATGTCAAGCCAGAAATCTCTCCAGAAATTTCTCAACAAGTGGAGCCTTCATCTGAGCATCTTCTTTCACTTCACTGAAAAGTACAGTCTTCCTCAATTATACATATTTGCCCCATCCAAACACAAATTATCCAGGGGTCTCTCCTGCCATCCTCACTCTTTAGCAGAGAGCACACAGCACAGATGCTCTGGCCCACCCATGAGACTGTTACCTTTCCCCTGCTTTAGTTGGTCATGAAGTTCATTGTAAGACTGCTGTCAGAAGATCTCTTGGTGATAGTGATTCTTCCATACTGGCCCTGCAGGCCGTGGTTTTCCCTGGACATGGAACTCTGTCTCCAGTCTCTGTCCCCTGAATCAGCTGCCAACTTTGGTCTCAGGGGGATTCCTTGTATCCTATGCCCTTCAGGCCTGGTAGTTAAAAGGTAGAAGCTGGAGAAGATAGGTTTTTCGCCAGCTGAAATTTCAACACTGCAGAAGTCCCACAAACCTTCAGCTAACACCTATTTCTGCATCTGAGTTAGATTAATTGTATTTTTAGTTGAGCAGAGGTTTGACCCACATAGCCAGGGGTCTCCCAGTTATTGTAATTCCTGTAGACAGGGTTAGACTTGGACCTCAGCTTAGGTTCCCTGAAGGTTCTAATTTCTGCCATTTTGGCCTTCACCAGAAAAGAAATGTGCAATTGATGGCATGGTTGAGCAGTTTATTAGGGCAGCATTAAAGTTAAGGCCTCCTAGTAAGAATGTAATCCCACTGTGGGACCTTACAAAAGTCCTTGAAGTCCTCTCACACGACCCCTTTGCTCCTACAGAAGACTGTTCTTAATGGGGCATTACACTTAAGGCAGTCTTTTCAGTGGCCACTACCTTGGCAGAAAGTGTTTTTCAGCTTCAAGTGCTAAGCTCAACAGAACCTTACACCTTGTGCTTCCATTTTTTTCTCCAGCTAAATCAGCAGATTCAGCTCTTCATGAACTTGATTTGCCCAGAATTCTTAAACCATACCTTCAAGCTACCTCTTCATTTAGTATGTTGAACTGTCTGTTTTTCCTTTAAATCTTCCTGATGGTAGTACAAAGAGGCAAACTCTGCCATCCAGAGAGCATACAGAGTATTAGGGCAGGTGACTCTCACCACAGTTGATTTTGACAGAAAATCTGTTCAGGCTTACATGTCTTGTGTTGATAAAATGAAACAGTTTAGCATCACCCTTTCAGGGCTGGGCTCAGCCCTTCCTTCTCTGAACTGGCTGCTGAGCTGTCAGCTCCTATCTCTCCACAGTGACTCACCTGTTGATGATATCCTGCTTGTCAGTCCTGCCTACTTAAGCCGTCCAGCCCAGATGATCTCTGCCTTTGTCAACATCACAGAGACTATCTCCTGCGTTCCTATTAAAGACTTGCTTGGCTGACATTCCTTCTGGCTCCAGATCCTGCTTGCTGTTTCACTATGCTGATCTCTGGCTTCCTGACTTTCTGGCTTGTCTGACTATCTGTTCCGGTCACCAAACTTTGGCTATGTTTTGACTACGTTTTTTCTATTTACTTTTGTTATTAAACAAGTGTGAGTTAACTGTAATTCTGTCTCGGTCTGATTCATGGTGTCTGACAGTAGGCGAAGACCATGAATTCAGAAGATGCAGTCAATTCATTTGTGGTAATATTTTTTCCAGATTGGATGCACTGCATGGATCAGTTTGCCATGGCGTTACAAACGCTCCTGAGTCCCACAGCTCACCTGGAATGTCCCACTGTGGCTGCTTTGGTACAACCTGTGTTGCAGGCCATCCCTGCTGCTGCTCCAGTCTCTGTGCAGGTTATTGGTTATCCTTGGTTACAGAGGCACAACCCCTCTTTTGATTGGCTCAGTTTATGGCGAACTATGGCTTCCAACCTTCCATGTTGCCTGACTCATTTGTTCCGCAGAGTATTCCTGCGTTAAAGCAGCATCTCTGTGGTCTTTGTTCCATTTGGGCACAAGTCCAGGAGGCTTTGCGACTGACATGCTAATGAGGTACAGGCTCCATGCTGACCGCAGACGCCTGCCTGTGCCTTCCTACCAGGTTGGGGACAGGGTCTGGCTATCATCTTGCAACCTCCGACTTCGTGTTCCCTCTCTGAAGTTCACACCTCGGTTTATTGGGCTTTTCCGTATTCTTCGCAGGATTAACCCAGTGGTTTACGCGTTGGACCTTCCTTCTAATATGCATATCTCAAATGTATTTCATGTCTCCTTATTAAAACCTTTGGTCTGCAACCGCTTTACCTCCTAGGTGCCATGTCCTCACCCTGTACAGTTTGAGAAGCATGAGAAGTATGGAGTACAGTCCATTGTTGACTCCCATAGGTTCCGTGGGCGTTTACAGTACCTGGTGCATTGGAGAGGGTACGGTCCGGAGGAATGCTCTTGGGTCTCATCCTTGGACGTACATGCCCCTGTCCTTCCTTCTCTGAGCTGGCCACTCAGCTGTCGGCTAATTGCTAGCTCCTATCTCTCCACAGTGACTCACCTGTTGATGCTCATCAGTCCTGCCTACTTAAGCCGTCCAGTCCAGATGATCTCTGCCTTCGCCTTGGTTAACATCACAGACTCTATCTCCTGCATTCCTGTTAAAGACTTGCTTGGATGACATTGCTTCTGGCTAGAGATTGACGTCCTCAGCGACGGAGGATGTCAATGACGAAACGCATACGATGGAGCCACGCACACTACGTCACTTTCCAGAACTCGAGAGGTTGGAGAGCAGTTGGAATGCAGCGGGCCGCTGCTGCTCCATATCTCGGGCTCTCTTTGTGTATTTTTTGTTTGCAGCTTGATACTAACAGCTTCGAGGTGGCCGCAAACCTTCACAGTGTTTTTTTACCATTCATTTTATGTATGCTATTGACTTTTAATAAACGGATGAACTACAACCATTACTACACTATGGGAGCCTAATTTTTTCTTCCATGAGGTGTACAACTTACGGGTCACGTCCCAGTTACCAGGAATTAAAGGAATACAGCTGGAGATCTACAGAGTATAAACCTTGGTGGACGGGTGCTTCAGAACACAACAACCATACGCATTACCCCTGTAGGGGTGATGGGATGCGGTGAGTGGGGACCCTTGAGGGGGAGCACTTAAGTCACCTGGATAACTCTGCAAGCACTGAAGTCACTTATGCGGTTTTCTGTCATCTCCACTACACTATCCGATTAATATATATGTGGACTGTTTTTCACCTTATTTAGTTTTCACCTATATATACAACCATATATACTTGGAGTCTGGACATTATCTAATACTATTTTTAATTTGGTTTTTTGCTTTTTCTTACTGGATGTAATACTTGTGGACACTTATGCTGCGTACACACGAGCGGACTTTTCTACCGGACTGGTCCGACGGACCGAATCCGGATTACAATCCGACCGTGTGTGGGCTCCATCGGACCTGCAGCGGTCATCACGTACGAATCCGTCAGACTTTGGTGTGATCATGTGTAGGCAAGTCCGGTCGTTAGAAAGTCCGTCAAAAGTCAGTCGAAAGTCCGTCGGAAAGACTGTCAGACCTTTGTTGCCGAAAAGTCCGCTCGTGTGTACAGGGCATTATATTTATATGTGCTACGGCACACCATATGCACTTATATTTAATATATATTTTCTAAATGGTTAGACATATAGGTCTTACATATATTTCTTTGGTGATTTTTATGCAATTTATGCACATAGCATTATGCGCCTTCATAGGTATTCTTGCTACATCACAATAGGGATGATCTCTTATTCACTTATCTGGATGCACACAGCACATGCACTTTTCGAGTAGAGTTGTCTTTTTGCAAATATCAGGATCATATTTTTAATATACATATATAATTTTTAATTTAATATTTTTTTATTTATATGACTTTTTAAGTTTGGTGTTTATCACTATTCACACTCACTTTTTTTCCTGTCCACATTTGACACTCGGCATATAATACCAGGCTGGTGGTTATAGTATATGTAGGTTAGTTCCTAGCACACGTTCAACACAAGCTCTGTTCCTTTTATATTGGTAGTGCCTTTAGCATATAGGTAAAGCGCCACAACCCCATGTTCTTTTAAATTGGTTATTGTGTAGAGCTCTCCTTTGGGGGAGCCCTATCAGGGGAGGCAGCTATCCTTTATTATTTTTTACAGTTTTTATTTTTCCTAAGCGCAGCTATCTCCTTAATCTATCATACTGTAAAAGAAAAGGCTAAAAACATACACATCTGGCAGGAATATTTGCGCATATCTAAAGCTATGGGGTGCAGCTTCTGTTCTAAACTTCTGGGAGTCTCATTCAGTGTGGTGTTTCTTCCTGCTGACCCCTATTATCCTCTATTGTAACGTGGGGTTGGTAGGAGCAGGAAACGCGCTATATCACTTCACTTCCTCAAACTCAACCTGTCCAAAACCGAGCTTATATTTCCTCCCATACATGCCTCTTCCCCTGATTTCTCTATCAAAATTAACAGCTCAACTATCAACCCGTCCCTCCCATGCCAATGTCCTAAGTGTAATCCTGGACTCTGAACTATCCTTTTGGCCCAACATCCAATCGATGTCCAAAGCTTGCCGCCTCAACCTCTGCAATATATCCAAGATACGCCCCTTCCTACCCAATGTCACCACAAAGCTTCTAATCCACTCCTTGGTTAACTCTCCCCTCGACTACTGAAACTCCCTCCTAATTGGCTTCCCTCTAAAATAGGCTTCCTCCCCCTTCAGTCCATCACAAATGCTGCTGCCACCTTACAAAGCGCTCGGTGTCTGCTACCCCTCTCTGCCAATCCCTCCACTGGCTGCCATCCACAACCTGCCCACCAGCTACACCATCACTAACCTGGTCTCAAAATACCAACCAAATCATCCTCTTTGATTCCTCCCAAGACCTCCTGCTCTCCAGCTCCCTTGTCACCTCATTCCATGCTCGCCTCCAGGACTTCTTCCGAGCCTCTCCCATCCTCTGAATGCTCTACCCCAATCGGTCCGACTATCTCCTACTTTCTGACGATCCCTGAAAACTCATCTCTTCAGAGAAGCCTATGTGGCCCCCACCTAACAACTGTACATTTATTTTCTCCATCAGCACATCTCCCACAGTTATTACCTCTTGTATATCTCGACCCTCTGTCTTAGCAGGGCCCACTGATTCCTACTGTTGGAAGTCGCTGCGTAAACTATCAACGCTATATAACTCCTGTATAGTGTTAAAATATTATATGACCTATTCAGATGTGTCAAATACCAGCAAATAGATTTAAACACTAAGGCCGGCCATAGGCGGTTCAAATCTCAGCCGGTTCAGCAGGAACCGGTCGAGATTCGAAAAATTAAAAGGCAGGCTGAATGTACCAAGCTGATTGATCGATTAACCTGGGTACAACCAGCCTGTCTGATTCGCTTTCAGTTATCGCAAGTGGCTGCTATAGCCACTAGCGATAATCAGTCTTCTCCTGGAGGGGACAGGAGATAAGCAATACCAGTGTTGTGGTGTGAACAAGGCACATAGAGAACAATTGTTTTTTGTGCCCTTGCAGAACATGTGGAGAAAAAAAACTCATGCCTCTCTGCACATAGTGTAAACTAGGCCAAACTGTCCTAACACAGAGTAAGACCCCTTTCACGATGGGGACGCGGCCACGTTAGCACTAAAGTGCTGCTAATTTTAACAGCGCTTTAGCGCTGTTTAAGTAGCACTTTTAACCCCAAAGAAGGGGTTTAAAACCCCTGTGTTGCGGCGCTTCGGAAGCGCTGCCCATTCTTTGCAATGGGCAGGGGCGTTTTGGGAGTGCTGTATACAGTGTTCCCAAACCGCCCCAAAAGACGCTGCTTGCAGGACTTTTGCCAACGTCCCGCAAGTGCAACACCCGGATGTGAAAGCACCTATTGCAGAGAATGGGAGGCAGTTTTCAGGCACTTTACAGACGCTATTTCTAGCGCTAAAATGCCTGAAAACTGCCTCAGTGTGAAAGGGGTCTTAAAGATTTAGAAGCTAGCCTTCTGCATCCTATGTTAATGTGAGGAAATTTAGTCTGTCCTTGGGACAGGCTGATTTTGGGATTGTAAAATGCTTGCACTCTGCCATGAGGCCTTCTCCTGAGAAATATATTTTTAGAACCAATTGTTTAAAAAAAAAAATGTTTGGGTATGCTGTGTGACTCGGAACACCTAACAAGCATTTTCTAAAATTTGATTGCAAGTTGAAATACACTTCAAAATGACAGTCTCCCGTTACCATCTGTGTTTACTATCCACATTCTGGAACAGACGTTTGCTTTACAGCAAAACTAGACTCACCTATTCTCAGCCAAAGAAGCTGCCATCTTGGCCCTTGTTTGATCTTCAACTGCCATGATGCTGCACATGTGATCAGTTATGACACCAGCCATTGGATGGTCTGACCGTCTGGTCGAAAGCACAACCAATGTGACAGGTACATTCCCGACACATGCTGGGAATGTAATGGTTTCTCAAAACCATTACATTCAAGGCATGCCATGAATAACTGTCACAAGTGCTTGTGATATAAACTAAACTGCAAAATGAGGTGCAGAGGTCAGCGATGACACTCACCTTGCACCAACATACCAGCAGTTTCCTATAGTAAACAGACGAAGAGAGGAATAGGGGGCTACCATTGCTGACCTCCTCCTAAACACATTAGTTGCATGTTATGCTCTGCAGCTGATGATTTTGTTCCAAAAAAAGAAAAAACAATACACATTTAAATGTTTGAGCTTGCATGTTTATTGAACAAACTCTACTAAAATTGTTAAAATACATTGGGTACTTGAAGTGCATCATTAGAGATCACATTATTACAAAAGCTTGTCTTTATCAATACACAACTGCAACCATACATATATGCCACAACTGTTTAATACTGATTAAACTGCTCTATTATTTACAGCACAGCATCATCTATCCATACAATATGACACTCAAAAAAGAAAAACAAAACTACAAGATAAAAGGAAAATAATAATAAAAAAAACTTAGGCTAAGCATGCATTTGTATAGTAACAGTCCAAAGCTAAAACAGTTCAGAGCAGTCTGTCCTGTGAAGGAAGAGCTAAAGACAGGGGTATATAAAAAAATAAGGTGGGCTTCCAGATTGTGTCTAACACAACAGCATTCCATGAGAAAGTTACATTGTTTTGTCACTGAGAGCAAGAACAAAAGTGTACAATTTAGGGGAAAAAACATTTTTTTTCAACATCAAAGAAAAAAAATATGCAAAATTAGCTGCCTTAATCCTAAAACTTAATACCTGCCACAGGTCCCAGGACATTCCAAAAACATGCCCTTTCTTCTAAATGCACTTGCTAAGAAAAAAAAAATAGAGTGAATTATTCCTACAACATCAGTGAAGGATTATTGCTATCTCTCTCTAACGTAGGGCCAGGAGCCTAAGATAAAGAGTTTTTATAAATTACAGTTTTGTGATTGCTCCCACTACGACTGGAACTTGTTGGTATATCTACTCTTGTATTTTTAAGTAAAGAAAAACAAATGAGACTTTTCTGACTTGCCCTGTTAGCATTTATTTACCCTAGTCAATTTTAATTAAAAAGCCACACTGAAGACAAAAAGAGTCAGTCCCGCCTATAGAACAACAATCAGGAAAAATTACCGACACCTTCTTAGAACAAGAAAATAATTAAGAAAAGAAAAAAAAGAAGAAGAAGAAAAGTAAAAACTCCCATCAGAGCTACCTTGCCAAGGAGCATGTTTAAAAGTCCAAAATAGCACCATTCATCAGTGTCTCATTATCCCGTGGCAGCTTCTCTGTCACTTACCACAAGGAAACAATGTGTTTCAAACAACTATCTATACATTAAAAGTGTACATGGATAAAATATAGAGCTATACAGACAATGGGTGAAAAGAAACTAAACATGTATGTTACATCTAGGTGAAAGGAATACATAATATAAGAAGGACTCTCAGCCTCTGAGAGGATACTTCAATCAAAAAGTGCACCTTGTTGCTTACACACATTGGCAGTCATTGGACTGAATGTGTATTGAGAATGCAGACTTTTTATTCATTAGGACTCGGTGCCATCACTAAACATAAGTCACCCTTCTGTATAGAAAAGATGGACTCATGTTTGCCCTTTTAAATGACAGAAACATGAAATTAAGCATCTAATCTGTCTATAAACAAGACGATGCCCACAAAGTGCCTCAGTGATGTCACACAGACCCAATAAAATGATAGGCTGGGGTCTCAGTACAAAATAGTGCAGCTTACACAATGGCTATTTGCACTGTGTGCAAGCAGCAGGTACAGTTTAGGGAGGAACCTGCATTTGGAAGGCTTGAAGTATTTAATAGGTCTTTATTGACGTATTATAAAACGTTGAAATTCAGATACAGAAAGCAAATACTAAAGAGCCAGTAAGTGCAAAAAGGGGCAGAGAAAACGGTTAGAGGCATAGAGAAGGGACAAAGGAGTTTAAAGTATAACTAAAAAGGTAAAACTTTATTGGTTTTAAGTTTTAGACATAGTGGAGATGGAATAGAATCCCTGTCAGTTTTTATTGCTGTCTGTGCCCCCATTAGGAAGATTTACCCTCTCTATTTGTCTTGTTTACTATTATTATAGAAAGTGAATAGTAAAAGAAAATGCCAGATTTCAGGTCCCCAGAAAAGTAATAGAGCAGAAACCATTCAATGGAGGGCCACAAGAGATTTACTTAATTTGCAGGGATTTCCTCTCACTATCTATTTTGGCTATGGGAAGTGAAGGTACAGCTCCCCAATGCGACACAGATAGCATCCAATCCCCTATCCAAAATTAAAAAAAAAAAGTTTTGCCTGTATTTCTACTTCAAGTAACTGTCAACTGAGTCAGGCTTACATCAGTGGATCAGGAATTGATGCAAACTTTACTGGAATTATGCCATAAAGGTGTGTCTGCAGGAGCCCACATTGCACCCATTATTTAAATTGTTATTCTAATGATCACGTGTACAATGCATTCTAAGCTCCTGCAGGAAATTTTTTTTTTTTTTAATAAAGGTGAACTTATCCTTTAAGAGAAGCAGAAGCTTCAGCCAGGAGTGGCATTAATAAAATTGTGAATGGATGGAATTAGCATATTAATGAACAATATTTGTAGGTTTTTCAGATTAAGCAGCAGAGCCACATACCTGGTTAGTGCATGTCACATTACATAAAATTCATGGTGGAAAACAGACACCACTAGAATTGTGGGAACATGTTAAGTGAATAATATCACCAAACCATTCTCTTAATCATCAGTAATATGCTACCAACCAAGTATGTGTTATGAAGTAACAGAATAGTCAAAGTGTATGTCCAGGCAAACTTTTTTCCCTTGTTTTGAATAGAGTGAGATAGCAGTAGATAGAAAAACACCTGACAGGAGCTCTAATCTTTCCCACTCTATTGAAAACTAGAACTGGTTTTGGCTTGATATATACTTTAAAGCAAAGTTTACATGAGAGATATATCGGGGCTACCATTGTTGACCTCCTGAAAATGCTAGCTGCCTGGGTATTACAAGGACCTGCTGGCTTCAATACTTTGACTCAATGACCAACAAAAAGTATGTAGATCAGGATGGTCTCAATAAAGTTAGAAGTCCTTATCTGCATACTTGTTCTTGGTTAGTGACTCAATGTGTAGAAGCCAGGTCACCGCAATGACAGCAAGCCAACAAGCAATTTGAGAAACGCCAGTCAGCAACAACATCCATTGTGTTTCCGTCAGAAGTCCACAAAGTTATCTTCATGAGGCACTGGGTGAAAACGTATATGGCCATAGTGACAGCAGCTCTGTCAAGTAAACAGTAGCTCTGCTACTTCCTCTCCACCTCAGGGAAACAAAGAAGAAAAATAGCTGGGGGGGGGGGGGGGGGGGGGGGTAAAGGAGAATTTGCTGGCTCAAAGAATACTACAATAAACAGAAAAACGAAGATAGCACAGAAATCAAACTTAACTCCCCATATCACTGAAAAACAACTGAGTGTTGTTTACCAGGTTATTGTAAGTGGTGTTGAAGTAGAGGAAGACGTTGTTGTGATAGAAACAGGCCACAAGGCCCACCTGTATTGTGTGTTACATGAATTCACAGTGTGAAGAGATTCACCTGACCTATACTATAAAAATAACAAGAAATAAAAATAAAAAAAATTGAGTTATGGTACAACTTGGTGGTAATTCTCTAAAGCAAGGCTCAGAGTCCCATATAGTCTTACACTTGATGATTTACACAGGAACAAGTCCCAATATATGACATAATGAGTATGTCAACAACCATAAACCAAACATACTACACATGGAAGATATATGATTAACACAGGAGGAGGTACGTTTTTTCAATGAAATGATGTATGCAGCCATTTTTCTGGAGTCAGGGTTCTGTAGGCCTCACTGTTCTCTTTGTGGATGACCCTGTTGTACAGATGGAGAGATCCCTGAAAAAGATTAATAAAGAAGTCACTTTGTGATGGAGAAGAGCATTATTGAGCAATACGGCTAAAAAACACACTACCACTTGTTAAACGTGCAAGTTTAGCTTTTAAAAAAAAAATTAAATGTGAACGCTCTACACCCTCTAGTCCCAGCTGTACTTACCTCTAAGGGTGATGAGCTGTCAGTGCTCACATAGCCGGTATAAGTGCCTGGGGATTTGATATTCCTGCTTATTTTTGGAGGGCTTCTGGGACAGATCAGAGCAATTCTGATTGATCAGTGCCAGCAAACAGAATCCCCACACTACAACACACCGACTGCATGGGCACTGACAGCTCATCATCCATGAAGGAAAGTACAATACTAGTGTAGGGTGTTAGTTCACCGTTAATAACCCTTTAATGCATAAATGAAGGCACACATTAAAGAGCCTCATTTACCCCGGCTGGGCATCCATTTAAAAATCTTAAATATATTTTTAAATAGTACCTCAATCTGTCTTTACATTAGGCTCCTTAAACTTCTTTTACAGCAAGGTTTAAAACAGATGGTGAAGGGGTGCACTATAAAGCTGGCTATACACTGACTTCATTTTGTCCATTTGCTGCTGAATCGGCCAAAATTCAATCCAAGGATGACCCTGTCTGCACCAACCAACTTTAAACTAAAAATCAAAAAAGCAGGGTTGAAAACTGTTGACTGACTAGTGACTGCAACCATCACCTGTAGTCACTTTACAGGCATTCTGACAGCTGCAGGCGCCGGTTGTCAATAAACATGTAGCCGGCAGGGGAGATTCCTCCATCCATCCATGCTTAACTGCAGGCTGAATATATGAAATGTTTATGTGTATGGCCAGATTAAGTCAATATAGGAGATCCCAGGAGTGACCTTACTGGTGTGTGCCTATGGCAGTCCTTGTCCAAGCTTTATTAACTTAAACTGTAGTAGAGAAATATAAGGGCAAAACCTAGCTGTGCTGTCTGACATAGTGAGGATCGCAAAACTAGCTTAACAGAAGTACACACTGTTTTGTTAGGCAAGACAATTTGCACTTTCAACTCTGAGCACAGGCATTGGCCTTCATTCTACAGGTCTGTGACGGCTTTGGCCTTTTGTAGATGGCATCAGTAGGACATTCGCTTGAGTTGCCAGCACTCCCTACAAGTCCAGTGCAAGAAGAAAAAAAAAAAAAAAAAAAAAAAAAAAAAAAAAACACAACTAGCATTCAAGTTTAATCATCACATTAAGGCCATGAGTGGCAGAAATCTGTAAGCATGGATGCCAGTTTTTATCTTTCTGTGTGATCAATAAGGACACAGTATTGGACTTGTATGAAGTGCTGGCTTTTCAGGCTTTATGCATTGTAGAAGGTGCACACCGCTCACTGTTGGCATGGAGGATACTGCCATATATTATTTCTGTATGTAAACATTCTTATTTAAAGTGCTGTAACGTGTCTAGTTATATGCCAAAGATCCATTTTCCCCCATGCATAAATACACATAGAGCTATAAAACAAAATTTGTTGATAGTTAATAAGAGCTTGTAAAATTTTCAGAGAGAACCACCCCAAAGAGAGGTCTTTTTAAATTTTTAACAATGAAGAGGATTTTTGGTAGACATTTGTGTCATCTAGAGCCACTTACTATTTCTCCCTCCATACATTACCATTCACATCATGTTGTCATATGCCAATACAGATTTATCACTTAGTAAACTGACAAATGCATACTTCTTGTTTGCTCTCACAAAAGGAAATCCAGGACACAAATCTGTGCTGTAGCAAACAAATGATTTAGCCGTTTATGTTTATACTGAATGGAGTTTATAATCCAAATAAACCAGAAGGAGCATACTAATATGTATTTCTAATTAAAAAATGATCAGATCAACAGAGCTGTCAGAAAACAGACTATTCACTGGGTGTTTTTTCCAGCCAGGCAATACAGCAGGATGTGGGAGGCAGAACACAACATCAATGGCACACAGACTGTAGTCTGGGAAGAGCTCCCAAATGATTGTGCTGGGCAGTTCCTCTCAGCTGTGAAAATATTTAGGCAGAGGATGGATTGTCACGTGACCGTATACCATGGGACATTCCCATGTATTTAAAACAAATGGAAAAGGTATCCTCCCCAACAGTGCAAAAGAATACTCAAAGAAGGAAGCCAATAACTATGAAATGCCTTTATAATACAAAGACAGTCAAATTGCCAGAAATATATATTTACAGTACACAACACTATAACACCTAGTCAATAGAAAAGTGCAAAAGTGTTAAAGTTTATGTAAACTCACAACCCAAAAAAAAAAAAAAAACCCCAAAAAGTACATTTATTACAGCTTACAAGTCCATAGATGTGGTAGCTGCACTGTTTTTTCATCCTCCCCCCCCCCCCAAGCCATTTTTAAAATATATTTTCACCTGTTGATCCTGCCAATAACACTCTGTTTTAGGGTACAACAGTCACCCTAGGAAATAAATATGTTAGGACTACAGAACATCTTCCTCTCTCCCTATGTCCATAACATGAGGAGGGCTTCTGTACTTTACAGAAATAAATTAGGAAGGGTTGATAACATTGTTTGAGACTCAAATGCAGCATTGATTGGCACTCGTTGATTTCCAGAAGGATCAACAGGTATTTTTGTACATATCAAATGGATATCAGAAAAGGGTTTTAAATTATATATTTAACCGACCAAAAAAAAAAAAAAAAAATTAGGTTCATTCTTAGGGTTTGCATATACTGTATTTATTGGCGTATAACACTCACTTTTTCACCATGAAAATCGGGTGCAAATAGTGCGTGCGTGTTATACGCCAATACTTCAATTTTAGCTGCCTCGGATTACATAAAGTGAGAATCTCCTGTTTACTTGGCGGCCTCTGTAATAGGAACTCCTGTCTCCTGGGCCTCCATTGGACCACTGTTCTGTCTATCATAGGAGATTCTCACTGTATGTAATCTGTCGGCGCTCGTCCCGCCCCCCTCCCTGCCCCTCTGGGCTGCAGATGGGCATCGATCAGGCTGCATTGATGGCAATGGTGAGGCTGCATTGATGTGGACTGATGAGGCTGCATTGATGGCACTTGTGAGGCTGCAGATGGGCATTGATCAGGCTGCATTGATGGCAATGGTGAGACTGCAGATGGGCACTGACCCTTATTTTGCTTCAAAGATCCTTATTTAAATTTTTTTTTTCCTGAAACTTCCCTCTTAAAATGAATGTGCGTGTTATATGCCGATAAATACGGTACTTTTTACATGTTAACCTGCAGTACCCAGAGTCTTGTAGTAGTATAATGTCAGAACTCATGCTACATATTTTTAAAGCTATAGCTGCCAAGGTTACTATAGGTTTACTCATGTATTCTGTTCTGAAAAGTTTTACATTGTAAAACATTAGAAATAGTAGTGACATAGCATCTGGGGAAGTATCCGACTCTCCTGGAATATCTGGATACCAGTGACCAGCTCTTCAAGAGAGCAAATACCCACCGGAAAGGTAAGGTATTAAAGAGGAACTGCAGTCGGCTCACATAATCTGTAATAAAAACATCTTTGCCATTCTGAAGCTTCCCTCTAACCCCTTTGCATATTATTTTATATATACTATGATTCTGTACTTGCCAAATATGCTGCAGAAATCTCCCTCCATGGAGTCTAGCTGCATCCATTTTAACTGTGGGCAGCTGAAGCTGCTGCCAGTTCAGTTCCTGGATTTACACAGAAGCACACCTCTAGCTCTGCAGCTCTCATTGACCCTCTTATGACTCATCCCCCTCCCTTACTGGCAAACTTTCACGAGAGTGTGAGAGAGCAGTGCATGATGTCACAAACCTAGGCTTTTTATCAGACAAGAAACAGGAAGAGGGCTGTATAAGGTATTTACTGGCAGAAAAAAAAAAATTACCAACCAAAGTTAAAACAACAAGGGCAGAGGATTTAATAGATGGAAAGATGAAAAAATGACTGAAGTAACGCTTTAAGCAACTTTTTTTTTATAGGGTGCAGGTGATTTTACTTTTTTAGAGTGAAGACCGGGTCACTTTGTCATTCAGAACTAGCGATAACTGAATTAGGATAATCAATTATTGTCTAATATTTTATTTATATACAGACAGACCTACCTGACCTGCAGAGAATTATAATCCAGGAAACCATTGTTCATGACCTGTAGGATTGTCTACAGAATGGACAAGTCTACAGACTTAATTTAGGCCTATCCAAAAAAATTGCCTTTTTCTTGATCTTCAAATCTATGCACTCATCAATAATTGTAAAGTTCAACAAGAAGGAAAAAGTTGATAGTCAACTGTGCCAAAGGCAGCTGTCAACCAACTGCTCCCCCCCCCCCAAAAAAAACTCTACTTGCCTGGCCTCCGTGGCTTCCTAGATAGCAAGGATAACTTGCCGCAAATTTGTGGCAGTGTTGAATTGTAAGTCTGCTAACATGCTGCATACTTTCACTGGCAAGTTGTACACATGCAGAGTTTAAGCACAAGTTCTAGTTGACACTTTTCCAATTTGTAGCAAATTTGCGTGCAAGTCTCCAGCAAGAGCAAAGTTGCAGTGGTGAGTCTACATCAAGAGCTGTGCAAGTCTACAGCACGATAATTCAGCCACAGTGACCTTGTGGTGGGAGGACTATTGCACATAATAACTGAACCAGAACTTTCAGCAGACTTGCAGAATGTTTGCAGAGAAAATTGATCTGCAGTCATGCAATGCAGACTTGATGCAATTGTGCAACAATCTTGTGAAGCCTGGCAAGTCTAGCAATAGCTTAGCAAGTCATTTTCAAACTTGCAGCACAATTGCTTGCTATCTGGGTTTGGTCTTCCCAGGTTTTCCTCCTACCTATCTCAGCACACCTTCAGTGTCACAACTCTCTATATCCCCTCCGTCCTCTAAGACTCAGTCCTCAGACCTATTCTCCCCCTTCATTTCTTCCCCCAATATCATCTCTATGCAGATGACACCCAAACCTCTCTCTCTACTCAATCTCCTCATGCATCACTAATTTGCTGACTGACATATCAGTAGGAATGTTAGACCACTTCCTTCACCTTATCCTGTCAAAAACCAAGCTCCTACTATTTCCTAGCATGGGGGAAAAAAAAAAAAAAAAAAAAACGGGAAAGAGGAAGATATCATGCCCACTTTATTTAAGAAGTACATTTACTTCCACTGAGAAACCATAATGATTATCCATCTTCATAGAACACATGTGGAAGACATTAAACTTTTTTTTCCCCATTTCCAGAGGAAACTTGATGTTTCAGCATTTTCCACAAGGTTGGTTAATAACAGGAAGTAAACATTCCATGTCCAAATACATAAAAAGGATTAGGCTGCAGGCATGGTTAGTGTCGTGTCTTGCTGAATACAGATACCTAAAAAACAATTACACTGACTATAAGATTTATTTCCCCCCAACAAACAAGGAAATCCAAAATAAATCATACCATTACCCATTAAATTACCTTTGTCCTTTCGCAATCACTGCTAGTTTGCATAGGTTAGAAAAAGTAAATACCATTTTCTCTTGCATAGTGGTGCAGCCCACCACTTCTTCACAAAGGCAAGGATGATGACATATGGATTGGACACCTGCTACACTGCCTCCTCCAACAGGAGTTTCAAAGGTGGTGGCATGGAAGCAAAGTGGCACAAAGAGAACTTTGAATACAAGGAAGACCAAACAGGACTCTACTGACTAGTATGTTTTATTTTTTCCCTTATCATACAGGGACAATCATTAGAGAAATGGAATGAAGTATGACTTAGAGTGAATTACCCATTTTTAATAAGGAACAAGTGTGGGTATAGGATAGTGTATATGGAGGTTTTCGATTTGTGTGTGTGTTTTTTTTACTGTTGAACTGGATGGACTTGCGTCTTTTTTCAACCAGATTAACTATGTAACATTCCTTCCTATACTGTATTTCATCTGATTACTGACACTTTTATCAGATTTCACGTACAGTGTACATTTTTGGTTTTCAAGTGAGAGACGTTTGCACTCCTTAAAGTACAACTACTATTTATTTTTTACCTAGCTGCTCTCACCCCATGAGTACTGCCCACCTGGTCTTAATCTTCACTGTGTGACCTTGTTCCAAGCACAACCTTTCCTCCGAAAATGGATGATTTTTACTACCTCAGCCTATTCATTCCTTAGAAAAGGCCTTACCCCCAAGAGACTTTTGGAAGCTGCCATGAGAAAGCCTTTCCCATACAAAAAAAAAAAAAAAAAATATACAGAATTAAAAAAAAAAAAAAAAAGCTTGTAAACTGCAATCTGAAGAGCCTACTTTGTGAGTGCTGGTATTTAGAAAGGAGTCATAGGTATGCATACTGCACAGTGAGACTCACTAACCGCAAAAGTTATTAAAAGCAGGAAAAACCTAACCAGCAGTTTGCAAAGCATGGTTTGCTAAACTGAAATAACCACTAATAAGTAATATTTAGAAATCTAAACAGCTCTGCCTTAAGAAATTATTGACTGAGGTTTGTTTAGACTGGAGTTCTTTTTTAGGTCTACATTTCTTAGAATAGGACTGGGAACCAAAAGGCTGAGAAATAATGCCAACAGCTCCCTTCGTCCATGGAATTTGCTTTCAGAAGCATTAAATGACACAATTTTTTTTAGAAAAACAACTCGGAGGACTAATAGAAAAAAAAAAAAAAAAAAAAAAAAAAAAAAAAAAAAAATTCTGCTTGGTTTAGTCACATTTTGAAAAATCTGCCAGATAATCTTCCAGAGCCAAGATGAGTCATGGTACAACCAGACAGTGGGAACAAACGTTAAAGGGACCCTGCAATTAAAACTAAAAAATTTTCACGGATTTACACCATTTAAAGCTTGCCCGGCACATTTAACATTTTTAGCTGGTTTCCCTACATCTGACTTCACTCAACATGCAGAATCCCATTCTTTCTAATTGTCCCTGTTCACATTTGCATGCTCAGTTGTCCTATTCTCTAGGCTCAAAAATATGAGCTTAGGCCTGTGTCAACTGGCTTTCGTTTTCATCAAGTGCCTGACGTTATTTAAAAAAAAAAAAAAAAAAAAAAAAAAGGGAGGGGCTCCAGGCTCCTCCCAAAAAAAACTGAAAGTCGGCAGCCACAAATACTGTAGCTGCTGACTTTTAACATAAAGGACACTTACCTGTCCAGGGACCCCGCAATATCCTCAACCTAGCTGATTCTTCAATCAGCTTCGGATGCAGGCACCGGCATCTTAAGTAAGGAAAACCGGCATTGAAGCGGTTTCCTACTGCACATGCATGTGTCGCGCTGCAGTTTGTGGATGCTCCTGCAGTCTTCTGGGACCTGTGATGTGTCCCAAAAGGCTATAGGGGAAGGGGTGAACATCCATCAGATCGCCACGGTGCATCTGACCGAAGGTAGGATTGGGTACTTGTCAAAACCAGGCACCCGCTCCCACCAAAAAGCCAAAAAGTGCCAGTGGAGGGGGTTTGGGTGAAGTTCTGCTTTAACCCACTTCCTGGGAGTCCAGACCATTCTGAACACCGCCTTGGAAGTGTGTGTTCATTCTTGCATGTGCTTAATGGACTGATGATGCAAGGAATGAGAAAAAGGACCTCTCTCTTTACACGTCCAGCCAAAAGCCAGCTGGAGTTTAAAGTATGTATTGGTAACTGTTTAAAAAAAAAAAAAAAAAAAAAAAAAAAAAAATGTAAATGTTTGGGAGCGGGGCAAACACTCCTAAAGTTGTGCTTTCATGCTAAGCTTGGGGCCAATATCTAATTCTGAGTATCGCTATTGGTCACTTGATAGAATGGGCCACCTGATTCGCCAGCTCTTGGCGCCCTGAAGGTACAGGCCCAAGTCCGGCTTAAGAAGGAGTATAACTTTGCAAATAATTTATCTGCTGATCATTTTCACCTGCAGTTTTCAAGGTGCGTAACCTCAATGCATGCATTTTTTAATTATGACTTTAGTGCAAATTGCCCAAGTTTGTAACAGCTTTACTTTCAATGAAATCTGTCATGAGAGAACTAGAGAAGCTAAAAGGCTAGCTATCTGCGATGCTGATCTCTGCCTATAATACTTTCCGAGTTACAGATGGAGGAATATGTACGCACATTAGGAGTTCCAGCATAAGTCTATTTCACTCGTTGCATGATTATTTTGTTGTATTACTGAGCATTTTCAGGGAGGGTCAATAAAGGCAATCGTCTTTATGCACTTCTCTCATGAGCACCATCATACCTCCAAGTCGAGCTCTAACACATTTAGTGAGTGCAAGTAACAATACTGCTGCCTTTAAAAGGGAGTAAGAGGGAGAATTAGTGACACTGCAGTTTACCCAGAGAAATTCTTTTAAGGGCTTGTATAGATGGTCAAATGTAGCGTGCTTTTAGATATATTCAGCTTGCATTTGAGATCAGTTTTATATGGGCAGGAGGTCCTCCCAAGAAGTACTGGATAATGTCAGTGATACTGCTGACAGGCTACCTACAATGTTACTTAGACACAGCAAAAACCAAGTCATTGACCAAGGTTTGAGAAACGTTGTTTCAACATAATACTATAATTCCTTGTATGTTTACTCTGTCATTTCCTTTTTTTTTTTTTTTTTGCATCTCAGTGCTACTGGTCTCCCCCAGATGCTTCCTGTTTATACAGTGTGCTCCAGTGTCATTGCACTGCACCAGTTTTTGACGGCAACAGTGGAACATTTTTAAACAATGTGTGTTGGCACAATCACTGGTAGACTCCATCAGGGGCACAAGTGACACCAGTGACAATGGAGAAGCACACTTAGGCTGAATTAACACAAGAGCACAGAGCAGCTCACAGCAGGGGGTCCCTGTGCATCTCCGTTCACCGATTCAGTTCTGATTTCAGCCTGAATTTGGACCCGAAACGGACCAAAAGATGCACAGTATAATGTATAATTAACTGTATAATTTGCACCGGAGCCGCTCCAAAGATGTGTGAACTGGCCACGTAGAGAGACGGTCACAATGCAAATTGGATGCGGGGAAACCTGTATCCAATTTGCAATAGTGTTAACCCAGCCTAAGGAAACAGTTGTCACCCCGTAACAAGACATTCCTGAATGAGCTCCTTCATGGCAGCAATGTAAGACATTTAGAAACATTTTATAAAAACATTTTTGAAAGGACATTAACATGGTAAAGCATAGCTGAGGTTTTAAGGACTGTATAATTTAACCATCATCTTTGGTTTGGTAGCCCGATTATAACAAACACAATAAGTCTACTACATCATAAGAGCTATGGATTTTACCTTAGGAAATCTTCCATCTGCAAACAAGGTTTCACATGGGTCACCACTGCTATAGAATGTTACACGGGGATGGCACACCTGTAGCCACAATGGTTAAAACAAAAAAAACAAAAAAAAAAAAAAAACTGTTATATGATTACAGTAGCATAAAACTGCAAAGAAATAAAATTAAAATACAGTCTACATCTTCAAATTTCAGACATCAAACGAACATCTAAAAACAAATCTCCCTGAGCTCTTTATTTATAGTCCAAGCAATAAGTTAGGAAGCCATTTCTATTCTGTCTAGTGACTACAACTGACTATGTTATGTGAGTTTAATAATAATAATAGTTATCATACTATTCATTCACCCCAGTCCCTGCCCTCAAGGAGCTTATAATGTAAGGTGCCTTTCTCTAATACATACATACATGCGCACATACTATAGCCCAATTGGACAACAGCCAATTAAAGGGGTTGTAAAGGCAGAAGGTTTTTTATCTTAATGCATTAAGATAAAAAGACTTCTGTGTGCAGCAACCCCCCTCAGCCCCCCTAATACTTACCTGAGCCCCATCTAGATCCAGCGATGTTGCAGCAGTGTCTCAGCTGCACAGGACTCGCCTCCACATTGGCTGAGACAGCAGCGTGGCGCCATTGGCTCCCGCTGCTGTCAAAGTCAGCCAGCCAATGATAAGAGAAAGGGGGCAGGGATGAGGCAGCCCACGGCTCCGTGTCTGAATGGACACAGGGAGCTCTGGCTCAGCTCAGGTGCCCCATAGCAAGCTGCTTGCTGTGGGGGCACTCTTTAGGAGGGAGGGGCCAGGAGCACCAAAGCGGGACCTAAGAAGAGGATGATCTGGGCTGCTCTGTGCAAATCATCCACTGCACAAAGCAGGTAAGTACGACATGTTTGTTTCTTTTTTTTTTAAATAGCATCAAGATAAATTATGGTAACACAGTCAAAAAGGACTTTTACTAATAACAAACAAAAATAAAACTATTTTATTGTGCTGATTTAGTGTTGCACAAAATATACTGCAAGTTCCTCTCTATATTGGACTCTTTACTCAAGGTCCAATTCTGCACAGTGCCAGAGCGACTTTTTGGATCAGTTACACTAAGTTTAATAAGCCCCCTGCCCCCAAAACTCCAAACTGCAGAAATCAGCGTGTGGGTCACAATCTCCATTCTGTCCTATAGAGAGCTCACACCCACCAGAGCCTGAACTCTCCTATTTAACAAGTACAGAAAAAAAAAACTGCTGATCTTGCCATAAAGGAAGTGTCCTTGTCATTTCCTGTGAGCTAAATAGAATGCAAAATAAAGCCTTAACTTGCTTGTATGAACTACTAGTTTCATCAATCAACCATATAATGGAGATAAACAAAGGCAGACATATTTGAAGTCCAACCTGTGTGACAACCACGGCTTCCTCCATAGATAGAGTTGAGAAAAAAAGGTAGAAATTCAGAGAGAAAAAAAAAAGGGAGTTTTTCACAGAATTGCGAAGTAAAAATGAGAATCGAAAAAGTCAGCAAAAAAAAAAAAACTGCGAAGAGTTCGTGGGTCAAAAGTAATGTGGAAGGTTTCCTGTGCGAGTCCTATGTGTTCCCCTGCACTACGATTTTGCAGCTGGGTATGCTTTACTTTTGAAATACACGCTGCATCAAATTGCATTGTACACCCTTCCTGAAGGACTCCTGGGATGTAGGACATCGTTTGCCTAGGCCTGGAAACCAGGAAGTAACTGAAGAGAAGTAAAAAATAGGAAAGTATATTATATATATATTTACCTTTATATCTATTTACTAATGCTAGCAGCACAAGGGTTAAAGCGGTTTATACTCCACTTGGACATTTTTACCTACAGGTAAGCCTATAATAAGGCTTACCTGTAGGTAAAATGAAAATCTCCTAAACCTAGCCGGTTTAGGAGGTATTCACCCTGCATGCAGCCACTGACGTCGCCGCACACGCGCAGTGAAGGTCCAGCATAATGTGCCGGAACGGAGGACTCGTCTCAGACCCCTCAGCGCTGATCGGCTCGAGCTGTGGGAGCTTCATTCTAAGGTAAATATTTCATAATGTGCTAGTATGCGATGCATACTAGCACATTATGCCATTGTCTTGCAGGTTTTTCTCTCTTTTTTCTTCAGTGGTTTACTACTGCTTTAAATATAGTCAATGTTGATTGAGGGAGTGACGTTCTGCTTTAAGAAAAATAGGGCCCCGATAGCCCCTCTATTAGCCATTCCAGCTGCATTCTAAAATTAAGTGGGTTAACTAATCTGTTCATGCTGCAGGCTGCTGTCCGATTAACGTAACATCCAGATATGAGCTCAGGCAGGTTATGACAAACCAGCATTGCTGCTCTCTCATTTTTGAAAGTGCATGTTCCAGGTTGGCTCACTTCTGAGGGAGACACTGCCCTGGAACAAGCATGTAAAAACGAAAAAAAAAAAAAATAAAGTGTTGGGACACCAGATTATCACATACTTGTTTCAAGTCAGTGGCTCGCTGAGCAGATACAGGTTCCCGTTATTTTTGTTCTAAACATTTTTTTTCTCTTCTATCAAGAAACATTATACTATCACAAAAAGATTTAAACTTTGTAGATTACACCATCAAGATACCCAGGATCTGACGTCTGGGTAATTCTCTGTTTGATGTGACAATATTTTCAGCTACTGTAACATTTCCCTGAAACAATGTTTTATTCAACACGTTTTTCACTTGCCTGTATTCCATATGGTATGGTTGTATGTCATATACAGAACTGTAAAGGCTCCCTCTAGTGGTCACCTGCATATCAGGGTATGGAATTAGTTTCTCTGCTCAGAACAAACCTGTGAAGTGATGTAATGCTGCTAAACTGCCTTCTTTGTGTATAGGAGACAACACTAGGTGCACACATTTTTATTTCTACAGTATGTCAAAGTAGTCTGAAATCGTACAGTGCACTAGAAAAAGAACTCCAACAGTCTGCATAATCACTTATTTGCCCTCCCATTTCCTGCAGCCTTTGTATTGACCAATTAAGCCAGCCATCAACATGTTGGCCAATAGGAAAGGATGAGTGTTAAGAAGAGGCCTGAGATCACACAGATTGTGGTTTCAGTTCCTCTAGGTCCCATTTACACTTAAAGTGATTCTAAATGTATTTTTTTTTCTTTAAAATAGCAAACATGTTATATTCTTACCTGCTCTATGCAATAGTTTTGGAGCAGCCCAGATCTTCCTCTTCTGGGGTGTCCGCTGGCACTCTTGGCTCCACCCCCTGCCAAGTGCTCACACAGAAAGCTGCTTGCTAAGGGGGCACTCGTGAGGGCTCAATCCCGAGCCTCGCTGTCTGCATCTATAGACACAGACAATGAGACTCGGCTCTGTCCCCCCCCCTGTCACTGGCTTCAATTGACAGCAGCAGGAGCCAATGGCTCCTGCTGCTGTCTCTGAGTCAATGAGGGAGAGAGCAGACAGCCTCTGCTCTCATGCACATCGCTGGATCAAGATTTGGATCAGGTAAGTATCGGGGGGTCTAGGGTGGGGGACTGCATGCAAGAGGTTTTTCAACTTAATACATAGAATTCATTAAGGTAAAAAACTTCTGCCTTTAAGATTCACTTTAAGCGCTCTGTTGTGGTGCATTAATGCACACGCATTAAGGCATGCAGTAACATATGTTGTGCTAAACCAGCCCATTCTTTTTGAATTAGCTACCAATTCACCACAATGGCTAAAAAATATATACATGATCCTTCTTTAACAAGGCAGTGCACAACACACAGAATATGCATTTTGGAGAGTTGGGCCTGTAGGATGTTTCGGGTACCATTTACCATGACTACTTTCAGAGGATGCTCAAAAGGCTCCTTCTGAGGAAGAAGCCTTTGAGCATCCTCCGAATCTAGTCACCCCCCCCCCCCCCCCCTTTGCTAAAGTCACTTCTGCCCATGTGTTCCACGGTGGTTTGAGGAAGTGTGGCGGCCATCTTGCTCCTCCAGACCATCAGTTCCTGCAGCTGCTGGTCGGCTCAGTAACAAGGAAGACCATCTCAGGCAGACTTCATACATTGATGAGCCTGTTTACTGTAAACCTGTGTTTTTAACCATTGCCTTTTAAATAAAATTGCTGACATACTGCACCAAGAAGTACCTTTCTCTGCAGATCTTTGAATAAAGACATCAGTCCATCCAGTTCAACCTGTGTAGGTGTATAAGTGTGTATATATGTATGGCTCTACCAATCCCCATATCTCTGTATATTTAATTTGCTAAGATGCCCATCAAGAGCCTTTTGAACTTATCGACACTCTCTGCTGAGACCACCAATTGTGGAAGCGGGTTCCACATCTTTACCGCTCTAACAGTAAAGAATCCTCTGCGCCATTTGTGATTAAACTGCTTCTCATTCAACTTCTGTGTCTTCATATTCTTCAGTGCAGCTCACAGGAAGTGACAAGGACACTGCATTTGTGGCAGAAGCAACAAGTATTTGCTGAAAATGTCTCAGCTTGGAAAAAAAACAAAACAAGGCCACCCGACGCATCTAAGGACCACAAGCTGCAAACATATTGCATTTCTGTTCTTGGGTTTAGTTATCCTTTAAAGTAGTGGATGTGTAAGGGTTATTTTTTTGAGAATAAGTGTATCATTTAGTGCCACTTTACGGTAAGATAAAAATAGGAACGCCTTTCACACCCTGAAATAATACTTGTGCTTCTGTGTTTTCAATAGCCAATAAACACATAAGGAATTGAGTAAATATGATTCTAAACCAAGTCCACAATGAATGAAATATTTACAATACAGAGCTCAGGTGTTGGGTATTGTATTACCTAGGGAAATGCAATAATTACTAATACATGTAAACGTTAGGATCACGCATGCTAGTGACACACACTGGGCTTCCATCGCTCTGCTGATGAACCGATTCTAAGTTTACCAGACATTTTAAGATCTTCCTGCCTTTTTATGTCGGTATTAACAAAGCAAACATTACATCCAGCTGAATAAAGAGCGGATGACAGCTATTGTCCCTGTAGGTACCGGCTTCTGAAAGGGGAGGAGCTAATCAACCGGCAAGACAAAGTCAAGGGGAAGTGACAATGAGAAGCCATGCACTAGACGAGGTGTAATGTAAGCATTAGAAATAAAAACCATGCATCTGATATTCATGTCATCTTACCATACGACCCCAGCAGCAGCTATGACACTGCATGGTGGTCATGGTCACAAGGAGAACAATCTGCAAAAAAAAAAAAAAAAAAAATTAAAAAAATAATAACAATAATATTGATGGTCCATCGGGCAAATCTTAATAAATGCAGTTATGCTTAATTTAAAAATTGGTTGCACAGCACAAAAAAAAAAAAAAAAAAAAAAAAAAAAAAAAAAAAAAAAAAAGAGAATGGTGGGCCATCAGGCAAGTCTTAAAAATGCAGTTATACTTAGTAAAAAAAAAAAAAAAAAATAGGTTATAAAGCACAAAAAAAAAAAAAAAATCAAATCACATTATTAATAATTCTAATAAGAATGGTGGTCCATCATGCAAGTCTTAAAATGCAGCTATACCTAATATAAAAATAGGCTATAGAGAAAAAATAATCTGATATTGCAGAGCTGGAGATTTTATAATATTCCCCGGTGATTGTCAGCCTAAGAGTATTCCATGTCTTGAATGCTTAACAGACATGAACCCCCCCCCCGCCATGTCCTTGCAGAGCTCGATCTATTAATAGCTAGCTTCACAACTTTAAAGTACATCTAGTGATTCATAGACTGAACCAGACAAAGAAAAATCCCCAAGAAATATTTACATCTCCATAACCCAGTGCCATCACCGACCCCTCCACCTGAAAACAATAACCCAATGTTTTCACATCGGCAGTTATTTTTGGAAATGCCAGTCTGCACCGCCTGTCCCTGATGGCAGCAGCAGGAACCAAAAGCCGGTCAATCCATCATGCCGTCATTTTTCTGGGAACCCAAAGCCTCCTACACCATGGGAATATCTGAAAACAGCTAACACTTAGCATGACCACAACAGTAACCATTTTTACATCATGATACCTGCAATAAGATGTAATGTGTACATAAAATATAAATGCAATATAACAATTTCTAGGTAATAAAAAAGTTGTGAACCCTTTTTTTTTGCTGCATAGCAATCTATAAAATCCATTACAGTTTTCAATAAATAGATGTATAGGATGTACCGTAAACAGATAGCCAGCTGATCAGATCCTGTTTTTTTTTTTTTTCTTTTTTTTGTAATCTACAAAATCCATGCCTGTTCTTTATCAATCAATGGAAGGATAGCCGGCTGATCCCTTTGAGGATTTTTTTTTTTTTTTTGTAATCTACTAAATTCATTGCAATAAATCAATCTATAGGATGTGCAGTAAGGGAAAGCTGGCTGATCGGATCCCTTTGAGGATTTTTTTTTTTTTTTTGTAATCTACTAAATTCATTGCAATAAATCAATCTATAGGATGTGCAGTAAGGGAAAGCTGGCTGATCGGATCCCTTTGAGGATTTTTTTTTTTTTTGGCAATGGATGCCGGTATGGAGAGGCGTGGAATCAATGAGAAATACTGTGGTATGGATGTGATCCTGGAGTCCTGGGAAGAAGTGTGTGTAGGTTGAGCTCCTCTGAAGCCGGCGACAATGATGTCATGATTTCTGCAACTAGTAGCAAACACAAGCAATTTTCCTGAGGTGGTGATACACAGCAGCTGGCAATGCAGCAAGGAGCCCCCCTTAGAGGAAGGGAGCACAAAGGAAGGAAGGAGGGAAGGATGGAAGGAAGGATGGAAGGGGTCGGTGATACTTACAGGCTGCAGGCGTCCCTGCTCTGTGCCTCCACTCCCTGTCCTTACTTGTACATAGTTAGCAGAGAGGTGGCTTTGTGGAGGGGGGCATGGTGCTCTCTCCTGGAGACTTCCAGGAAGAAGAAGGAGAGTGCAGCCCTGGAATAGGGGGAGTGTGAGAGAGAGACAAGCACGACTCCTGCCTGGGACCTAGTCTCAATTAATGAGCTAATTTGGACAATTCCCAGCGCCCCGGCGTATGCTGCTGCAGAGCCAGACTGCTTAGTCTGCAATAATCTGCAACTCAAAGTCCCCCCACTGTCTAGCAGCCAGAGCCTTTCAGCCAATGGCAAGGCGCGGCCGCCGCCTGCAGCCCCGCCCTTCCCGGTGTGTAGCCCCTCCTCCTTGGTGCGGGTGGGATCCCCGAGGCCCCCCCCTCCCCCTCCAGTAATGCATAGCTCAGTCCTCGAATGATCCCTGCTGCCTCCATTCTGCAGACGGGGGACCAACCTCCCGCCTCAGCCCTTCGCCGGTAGGGGATTGGTGGTCTGAGCCGTCGGTCAGCGCTGGTGGGCGTGGCCTCTTTTTCCCTGGCTACAAATAGAGCGGGCGAGGATTGGTGGAGCTCCTAGTCGTTGAATCCAGGGCGAGCTGCTGTATGGATGTGGCTGGATGCCAGGCAGTGGTGGGGCGGCATACTGAAACTGGAAACCTGCAGCAGAGGTCGTCTGAGGCAACCAGGACAGAGACGTGCCATTGCTGCCTTCCTTTTTTGCACATATGTGATGAGGAGAGGAAAGGGCTGTGCTGCAAGTGTCTGTGCCGGGGATTAACCCGCTCATGGCCACAGCCACCCTGCTCACTGCCCATGGGTAACCCTTCATTATAGCATGGGGTCTGACTGGGGCATAGGATCAATCCTTTCATGGTCAGCACCACCCTGCTCACTGCCCATGGGTAACCCTTCAGTATAGCATGGGGTATGACTGGAATTGGGGGCATGGGATTAACCCTTTCATGGACAGAGCCACCCTGCTCACTGCCCATGGGTAACCCTTCATCAGTAAAGCATGGGGTCTGACTGGAACTGGGGCATAGGATTAACCCTTTCATGGCCAACGCCACCCTGCTCACTGCCCATGGGTAACTCTTCAGTATAGCATGGGGTATGACTGGAACTGGGGCATAGGATTAACCCTTTCATGGTCAGCACCACCCTGCTCATTGCCCATGGGTAACCCTTCAGTATAGCATGGGGTATGACTGGAACTGGGGCATGGGATTAACTCTTTTCATGGCCAGAGCCACCCTGCTCACTGCCCATGTGTAACCCTTCCTAATGCCTGGATAGGTTTACTCCTTCAGGGGCTAGTAGTTTCTGCCATTTAGTCATGACTATTACCATTTATTACAGGTGTGTGCAATATCTATCTATCTATCTATCTATCTATCTATCTATCTATCTATCTATCTATCTATCTAGTTCCGGCAGTTTACTCAGTGCTTTACATCCTGTATCTTCACACCAGTCCCTGCCTTCCAGCAGCTTGAAGAAGTAGAACGTTATGTAAAAAATTGGCGAACAGGCAGTGCTTTGTCTATCCTGTGTTAAAGCTACCTACAGTGCCTTGAAAAAGTATTCACACCTTTTGAAATGTTCCACATTTTGTCTTGTTACAGCCAAAAACATAAATGTATATCATGTGATAGACCAACACAAAGTGGCACATAATTGTGAAGTGGAAGGAAAATGATAAATGGTTTTCAATTTTTTTTTTTTACAAATAAATATCTGAAAAGTGTGATGTGCATTTGTATTCAGCCCCCTTTACTCTGATACTCCTAACTAACATAGTGGAACCAATTGCCTTCAGAAGTCACCTAATAAGTAAATAGAGTCCACCTGTGTGTAATTTAATCTCCGTATAAATAAAGCTGTTCTCTGAAGCCCTCAGAGGTTTGCTAGAGAATCTTAGTGAACAAACATCATCATTAAGGCCAAGGAACATACCAGACCGGTCAGGGGTAAAGTGGTGGAGAAGTTTAAAAGCAGGATGAGGTTAAAAAAATATCCCACCGTTGCAAATGTAACTCACTGTCATTGGATCCTTTGTATACTTTTGCATATGTGTAGCGGGTGTCTCACTCTATAACCCACGACCCCGCAAAGAAAGTTACCGCGATGTGAACAGGCTTTCCAGCCTAAAAGAGGGAGAGAGCTGCCTGTCATGTCTGCATGGGCTTTTTCATTCCCCTCCTTCTCCCTGTTTCACTGACTCACTGAGTTTAATGTAATGTGTTCCTATTGGCAGGAAGAAGAAAGCCAATAAAAGGAGCAGTTACAGGAGCCAATCAGAGGGACTTTAAGAAGCCGCCGTAAGTAGCTGCAAAGAATTCTGGAATATGAAGTCTCAGCACAGAGCAGCCTCACTGACTTTTACAGAGGCAGGACTGCAAATCCCAGCGTTCTCTGTGGGCAGGAAAGTAAAGGACTCCATTTTAATTCCTGAAGAGAATCAGTCACCATGAGGCAGTGAAAGAAATCAGACCTGATAGGTGCTGTCTCTCAGATGATCTCCCCGCATGATTCAGGTCTCACCGCCAGTTGGGAAGAAAACCTGAGAACGGGGGATTCCAGGTGCTTATGGAGGCGCACCTGCACTGACGGTGAAGCGTTTCAATGTGAGGAGACTAGTTGGGTTGCCAAGAGAGCCTTCCTGTTCCAGGACGTTCATTTGGGCCTTGACCACAGGATTTGGTGAGAGGGCATTTTGCCCATCTGCAGGGAACAGAGACGCTGCACCATAGAAAGAGTATGAACACTGTATACAGATATCGTTGCTGACACTTGTAGTGCCACAGGGATAAGACTATCCATTTCTGGGACGCTGTATACAGACATCGTTGTCCTCTCACCTTGTTGAGGAGGAAGATCCTGCCTGTTTAACTTGATAATCTGGGCCAGTTGTGTTGTTTGGGCCCGCTATACAGGAGTTTAAGTGCACCAACGAAAGTGGCTAGCTGAAGACACTAAATCCTATCTTTTCTTCAAAAGGACTGAAGCTACTAGCGCCATACGGTTTTGCACACACATGTTCAGGGCTCTGCATATGCATTGTGTGCGTGGGACAGTTTATCTATAAAGTTAAGCCATTACTTGTTGACTTGAATACGTGTGTAAAGTTGGGCCTGTGGTGTCAGGGGACAACAGAGAAAGAGGCCTGACACCAAGGGAGTCATTCCTCTACTCTCCTTCTGCCTGGACTCATAGAGCCAATCTGAATAAAGGTAACCAATCCAATTTAAAGTGCCATATTGTGCTTTATTTACCATTAAAGTGTTCCTCTGCTCTTGGGGACATTCTCAGGTTTGGATTCCCCTGAAAGCAGCTTGAATATAGGATTGAGAGCCATATTGCTCTTACATCTCAGTTTTTGCTCTCTCTAGTTGATTACTTGACTATATAATGTTACTGTTTGTTATTCTTCCACAGAACTATTGCAGTAAAGACAATTTCTGTGTTTTATCATAACGTGTGTGTTTATCATTGGTCATTGCACTTACACTATTGCCAGGTGTGCCAGAGGGGACTGAGGCTGTTATTAGGGTTGGGAGGCAAAGTAACGGACTAAACTAACTTAAGCAGCTCTTTCTGGGGTATCGCTACATATGTATGTACAGTATATTTGGAATCTGCCTTCTCACTTTCTAAAATAAAAATGTGAAAAAAAAATAGACCAAGCTTTGAACATTTCATGGAGCACTGTTCAATCCATCATCCAAAAATTGAAAGAGTATGGCACAACTGCAAACCTACCAAGAAATGGCCGTCCACCTAAAACAGACAGGCCAGGCAAGGAGAGCATTCATCAGAGAAGCAGTCAAGATGCCCATGGTAATTCTGGAGGAACTGCAGAGATCCACAGCTCAGGTGGAAGAATCTGTTCACAGGACAACTATTAGTCGCGCACTTCACAAATCTGGCCTTTATGGAGGAGTGACAAGAAGAAAGCCATTGTTGAAAGAAAGCCATAAGAAGTCCTGTTTGCAGTTTATGAGAAGCCATGTGGGGGACACAGCAAACGTGTGAAAGAAGGTGCTCTGGTCAGATGAGACCAAAATTGAACTTTTTGGCCTAAAAGTAAAATGCTATGTGTGGGTGGAAAACTAACACTGCACATCACCCTGAACACACCATCCCCACCGTGAAACATGGTGGTGGCAGCATCATGTTGTGGGGATGCTTTTCTTCAGCAGGGACAGGGAAGCTGGTTGGACTTGATGGGAAGGTGGATGGAGCCAAATACAGGGCAACCTTATGCCGCGTACACACGGTCGGACTTTTCGTCTACAAAAGTCCAACGGACGCCGACGGACTAAAGCTGGCTGGTAATCCGATCGTGTGTGGGCTTCTCCGGACTTTCAGCAGACTTTTTCAGCCTCAAATCCGACGGAGTTTAGATTTGAAACATGCTTCAAATCTTTACGTCGTAACTACGACGGACCCCGAAATCCGCTCGTCTGTGTGCTAGTCCGACGGACAAAAACCCATGCTAGGGCAGCTATTGGCTACTGGCTATGAACTTCCTTATTTTAGTCCGGTGTACGTCATCACGTACGAATCCGTCGGATTTTTGTGTGGTCGTGTGTAGGCAAGTCCGTTCGTTAGAAAGTCTGCTGCAAGTCCGCCGAAAGTCCGCCGGAAGTCTGTCGGACAGGCTGTCGGACTTTTGTAGACGAAAAGTCCGACCGTGTGTACGCGGCATTAGAAGAAAACCGTTATGGCCCGTACACACGGTCGGATTTTCCGACTGAAAATGTTCGATGGGAGCCTTTTGTCGGAAATTCTGACCATGTGTAGGCTCCATCGGACATTTCCCATTGGAACTTCCGTCGCACAAAATTTGAGATCTGGTTCTCAAATTTTGCGACAACAAAATCCGTTTGTGTAAATTCCGATTGTGTGTACACAATTCTGATGCACAAAATGCCACGCATGCTCAGAATAAATTACGAGACGGAAGCGTTCAGTCTGGTAAAACTACCGTTCATAATGGAGAGATAGCACATTCGTCATGCTGCAATTTTTTAAATAGTTTAATGCAGCGCATTCTCTTCTTCTTTCTAATGCTAGAAGAATGAAGTTGTTTTGCTGCTGATATTCACACAGAGTTCTCACAAACTGATTTCTTTATTATTTCACGTGATCTCATTAATAATGTTATTAACTTTTTTCGGCAGATCTCCATAATAATGTTTATAATTTTTTTTTTTTTTTATCAAGATCTACTATTTTTTTTTATAGTGATCTCCCTAATATTTTTTCTCATTTTGTGTGTCAAGTTACCACAACACCATTATTATCTTGTATTTTTTAATCGCAAGGAGGTTGGTTTGTGTTGGTGTCCCTTGTTAATTTGACATCATATTTTTGAAATGTACCTGCCTACTCACAAACAAACTGTCCATTTTGAAGTTAAACACATAGGCAAGTATTTCTGTAAAAAAATATCCATTTATTCTGGGTCATAACAAAATAAAGAGGAAGGCAACGCTGGAGAAACTGATGAAATTGGTGAAGCCTTTGTACCCCAGGGCACACATCAACTATTTGCCAGCCAAAATTGGTGGCCTGAGGAGTCCATATAATAGTGAGCACAATCCGGTCCAGACTCCAAGAGATCGGCAACAGCAGCAGATGACATCTATGTCCACAGGCTGTTGTCATACAACAGCCTGCGTCTTTTGCCAGACCAGACTGAACCCAGGCCACACGCTTCCTTCCAGGCTATGGCTGTGGTGTTGGAGGTGTGGCAGGAGAAGCAGGATGGTCCAACTCACACAGGTGGGTTTTGGGTGTGATTTGGCCCCTCAACCCCCTATTTTGGGTGATGACCATAATTTCCTCACACGAGAGGCATTGGCCCTCCTCCATTTGCTGCATTTTGTATGCAGTCATGCACTCAAAGGATAGTGGAGTTGGTTCTGAGGGCCTCATTAGCATCCCTAACCAGCCTGAGCACTGCCTCCTCCACGTTACTCCCCTTCCTGGCCCTTTTGGTTTGAAGGCGGAGTGGAGGGACCTGAGATTGTGTGAGGCTCCTACTTGGCACGGCCACCTCCTGGCTGACACTTCCCCCTGCCACCTCCTGGCTGCCACTTCCCCCGCCACCTCCTGGTTGCCACATTCCACAGCTACCTCCTGGCTGCCACATTCCACAGCCACCTCCTGGCTGCCACATTCCATGCCCTCCTCCTGGCTAAGGCTTTCCTATCTATGAAAAAGGGACATAGTTTTAGTTTTTGGTCATCAATCACACACAATTTTCAGCTCATGACTGTTGCAAATTGAATGTTAATAAATAGAAAAGACTATCATTCTGACCCCACCATTTTTCATTCTTGTCCCAATCATTTGTGGCCACTACTGTCTATTGATATGTAAAACACTTTTTGTTCATTCATTCATTCATTTATTAAATCAGCAATTAGTGATCAATGATAACATCCAGTTAACATAATTTATTTTACGACAAGAAATATGTTGAACAGTGCTATACCTGGCTCAAGCTGGGCTCCTCCACATCTTCCTGGCTGGAAGGCCCAGGGTGGGCGTCGGAAGCCTCAGCTGGGGTGGAAGGAAGCGTGGAAGGTAGGGTTGAGAGAGATTCCCTCACTTCAGTCTGTTCTGCCAGAAAATGAAGTCTCTCATAGTACCACAGCCTGGGGACATAAATGTCATCTGCTGCTGCTCCTGATCTGATGGATTTCTGGATCTTAGTACGCTCACGATTATATGTGCTCCTCAGGCCACTAATTTTTTTTTTTTAAATAGTTGATGTCTGCCGTGGGGATCCGTGGCTTCACCAACTCCAGCAGTTTCTCCATCGCTGCCTGCCTCTTTATTTTGTTATTATAATGTGGATGTTTGACCTGCCACAGACAGGGCAGCTCCCTGTACTTGTCTATGAAGATTGGGAGAAAGCTGTGGTCTTTGAACCCATCCATTTTCTCTGCAAGACACAACACAAGACAAACCCTAATGTTAGGCTAAACTCTCATAATCTTGTCCCAATATAGGCCTCAATCTAGAAGCAGCATAGGCCACTGATGCACCAAATTCAAATTGTACCTTCGTTATAACGATCGTTGCTTCCGATACTCCGTCCTCCGCTCACAGATCGTATGTACAATGCATGCGTGTTACGCTTTATATACACTGCGCATGCGTGAAACTGTGCCCGCCCCTGACGTTCTTTCTAGTATATTCCCCGCCCCTTCTCTTTCGGCGCAGTGGGTAGAGAACATGGTGGAGACACAGCAGGTGCATGCAGAGGAGAGCAGCAACGATGAAAGCCCGGAGCCACAAACGTCCTGATTCCGGAGGAGATTTAAGGCCTCAAATATGTCCTTTGAAGAGATAGTGGACAGCTTGAAGAGGGCCGACTATGATGGGAAGTATGGACCTTACCCCAACCCAAATGTGAGAAAGGCCAAGATCATGGCTAAAGTTGTGAAGAGTCTGCGCTGGAATTTTGGGGTACGGCGATCCAAAGATAAACTGAGGAAACTGGTCAGACCGCAAATTGAGGGAGCAGGATCAGTACAGAAGAATCAAGAGAGTTCTTCAAAAAAGTAAGTAGTTGTGTGTTCCTATTCTTCTTCTTACGTTGGTGCTGCTCCATGTGCTTTTCTTTACTGTTGTACAGTTTAAAATGGCAACGTTCATGTTCATGGGCACAGTATTCGGTCGTAGGAAACATCGTTCATTCGCCCACTTATAAGATGTTTTGGGCAGATGTAGGTTAACTACATTTGTTCAGGCCTATTTGTAGTAAAAGAAGTTTGTTGTCTAGATGGGTTTGTACTAGAATAAAATGCAAACTTGATTCGGTGTAAGGAGAGGACACTCAGCAGCTGTTTACACATCTGGACCCAGGAGCACTAGTGTGGGACACCAGAACAAACTTTTTAGGGTGTCCCACACAGGTGTTCCAGTGGATACTAGGGGTGTCTCCATGTGTGATACTTTAACGAAAAAGGTAAGTATTCCAGCTTTAGAAAGGAAATAAAAATTTCTTCAGCTTGGATAATACAGACAATTGTACGACACTTCCAAGCAATGTTTTATCTTCCTATTTCTGCCCTCAAATATCTGTGTGCTAAGTATACCTTTTTTTATTCACATAGGGGAGAAAAGACTCGGGACATCTGAGGGCACCACGAACCCCACACCTCCTAAACAAGGGGAAATCCCAAAACCACAAGCAGAGGATGTGGAGGGAGAGGTTTATGAAGTGGGTGAAATTGTCACCACAACAGGTGAGTGTCTGAGACCACAGCTTCAGGTAATAGATGTATGCCTGCATATTTATAATACATGGTGTGTTTTTTTTAGGTGATGTAGATGTTGTGGAAGAAGAATCTCATTTCACCAGTGAAAGTGTCCAGATCCTCATCGGGGAGATAATGGGGTGCAATTGTGATTTAGAAAAGATAAAGGAAAACCTCAATGATGTTCAACAAAAAATGATGTTCAACAATCAATGATGTTCAACAATCATTGTTTTAGGCAGAATATAATACACACAAAAAATATACCGTTTTATGCACCCCAAAAAAAGTCCATTGATCCCCCATGATGGGAGCTAGCACATGTTGACATTAGGCATGGGATCAGGAGGGAAATCCCCATTTTGAACCCCAATTTGTGTGCACCTTCAAAATTTGGCTTTTACAGGGGTGACATCACCCTATCTGATGAAGGCAATATCAACACAGTTTGGACATACTAATGACTGATATTGCCTTCACTTTATCAAAGTTGAACTTTGTAAGTTCCTGAGTTGTGTATGTTGTTTGGAAACATGCCTGTTGACCCAAAAAAAAAGGATATTTCTAATGTGACCAAAACAAATGTAATACACCAAAGATGTTGGTTTGTTCAAAAACCCTTTTCTAACGCACATGTTAATGTGCTTTGAGTAAAATGTTTTCTACTCAACAATGTGTGGCTTCTTCTTTCAATGCTCAAAAGCAGTTTGTGTAGTAAGTTGGTGTTTACAGCGACAATGAGGGTTATTTACTAAAGGCAAATCCACTTTGCACTACAAGTGCACTTTCATTGCAGTTTCAAGTGTACTTGGAGTGCAAAGTGGATTTTCCTTTAGTAAATAACTCCCACAGTGCTTTTTAATTTGCCACAATCAAGCCATTTCCGTGACTACCAAAAGATCACAAAAGAAAAGAAGCACAAGCAGTAAATACAAGGAACTATTTCCGTTTATCAAAAAAATATTTATTTTTAAAATGTTTCTTGATTGTGTGGCATATCAATGGCCCCCCTACCCGCAAAGTACTCCAGATATTTTTGTTTCACTTCGCGGCGCTTTGGGGGGGCAAGCCAGGACGGCCAGCTTCAAGTGCCATCAGGGTTGAAGTATTTTTTTGAAGATAATTGTGCAGAATGCAGCAGGCAAGCACAATATGGTTGAGTTTATATTCTGCCATGTGGATTGGTGTCAGAAATAGGCGGAACCGGCTGGCCATTATCCCGAAAGCATTCTCCACCACTCTTCTGGCTCTGGCCAGCCTGTAACTAAAAACCCTCTGGTCCGGGGTGAGGGTCCTCATAGGGAATGGCCGCATAAGATGGTCCCCCAGCGCAAATGCTTTATCCGCGACGAACAGGAGTCCTTCCACATTGTCTTCTGGAGGTGGCAAGCCCAAGCTGCCATTCTGGAGCCATCGGTAAAACTCTGTCTGGGCAATGACTCCACCATCCAACATCCGGCCATTTTTCTCCACGTCCACATCGAGAAAATCATACAGTATGTCGCCGACAACATCACTATACTATTAAACCCCTTGTAATTATAATAGTATGACCCCGAATTGGGGGGGTGGTGCGATGTTTACGTGTTTCCCATCTATTGCCCCTCCGCAGTTGGGAAAGTCCCAATGCTGGGCAAATTGGGAAGCCACAGTCTGCCATTTCTGTGGCATTGAAGGAAACTGTGGAGTCAAACAAGAAAAAAATAATTACCGTATTTATCGGCGTATAACACGCACTTTTTTCCCCTTAAAATCAGGGGAAAGTCGCAGGTGCGTGTTATACGCCGATCCCCGCCGATCCCGAGCTGTCCAAATTTCAAAATCGCGGACCGCGATTTGAAAATGGCGCCGCCGGAGCCGAAGTACACAGAGCCAGTCCTCGGCTCTTTCCGGCGGCTCTCGTTTACTTTCGGCTCCACTCGTAGTCCCGAGCGGAGCTATCCGAACCTACTCGGATAGCTCCGCTCGGGACTACGAGTGGAGCCGAAAGTAAACGAGAGCCGCCGGAAAGAGCCGAGGACCGGCTCTGTGTACTTCGGTGCCGGCGGCGCCATTTTCAAATCGCGGACCGCGATTTTGAAGCCCTGGAAGCAGGGACAGGGGATCCCAGGCTGCACTGGGGCAAGGCTGCACTGGGGCAAGGCTGCACTGGGGAAGGCTGCACTGACAAGGCTGCACTGGGGAAGGCTGCACTGACAAGGCTGCACTGGGGAAGGCTGCACTGACAAGGCTGCACTGACAAGGCTGCACTGGGGAAGGCTGCACTGACAAGGCTGCACTGGGGAAGGCTGCACTGACAAGGCTGCACTGACAAGGCTGCACTGGGGAAGGCTGCACTGACAAGGCTGCACTGGGGAAGGCTGCACTGACATGGCTGCACTGACAAGGCTGCACTGACATGGCTGCACTGACAAGGCTGCAATGAAGGGCATTTAAATGTAAGTTTTTTTCCCTTCAACTTCCCTCCTAAAAGTTTTTTTTCCTTAAAATTCCCTCCTAAATTGGGGTGCGTGTTATACGCCGGTGCGTGTTATACGCCGGTGCGTGTTATACGCCGATAAATACGGTAGTCATTTTGCACATAACATTGCAAGCAGATTGAACACAAACATTCTTGGCCAACATCAGTATAACATTTATTTGAAGGAGTATTTAAAGACAAATATATAAAGTACACTTATCATATTCCTCACCCCCTCTGATGGGCCATTGTTCAAATTTTAGGGGGGGGCGGTGTTTTGGACAGGTAACCATTTCCACTTTATTGAGATCTGAATGCATAAATATTGTGTGTTACTTTGGCCAGCCCCTCCTTACTTACACTATTGGCGACCCACTGGACAGGTAAGAAGTGTCATAATACAAAAATATGAATACACACTGTACAAATTGAAGCACTTTTTTACATTCTGCAATTACCTATCAAGATAAAAGGAGAACAAAACTTTAAACAGTAATATTTGAAAGTATTCAGGCAGGCCCTTTCACTACATGCTTTGGGGAATTCATACAGAAATCTGTCCACAAAAGAGGTAGGTATAGTGTGTATGGGTTTGGCAACGTCAGAAGATAGAGGATTGGTATCGATTTACTTAGCGGTTGGGGGGGAGGGAGGGTTCCAAATGATTTTGGGACCCCAAAAAGAGCCTCTGGCACTCTGCATGAATTTAAGCACACAAATAACATTTCAACACATTTTAGGGAGTGTTTAGGGTAAAGCAGTACCATGGAGCTGACAAAACACATTGTTAAGTGACTAGGCTATGTGTGTATGGGCCCAGGATAGCATGCTGGGGAGGTTAGTGAAGTCAAATATGCATGAAAGAAAAAAAAAGGCGTTTCAAAAATTCCAGCATGCATGAGGGCAAAGGGGACATTCACAGCATATTACAATCATGGTAATTAGGGAGTGATGAAAGAAATACAATACATTAGCAAACATTAAATACCGTATTTATCGGCGTATAACACGCGTCGGCATATAACACGCACCCCAAGTTTAGGAGGGAATTTTAAGGAAAAAAACTTTTAGGAGGGAAGTTTAAGGAAAAAAAACTTACATTTAAATGCCCATCAATGCAGCCTTATCAGTGTTCATCTGCAGCCTTGTTACTGCAGCCTTGCCCCAGTGTCCAGAGCAGCCTTGTCAGTGCAGCTTTGCCCCAGTGCAGCCTTGTCAGTGCAGCTTTACCCCAGTGCAGAATTGTCAGTGCAGCTTTGCCCCAGTGCAAAATTGTCAGTGCAGCTTTTCCCCAGTGCAGCCTTGTCAGTGCAGCTTTACCCCAGTGCAGAATTGTCAGTGCAGCCTTGCCCCTGTGCAGCTTTGCCCCAGTGCAGCCTTGCCCCAGTGCAGCCCTGTCCCCAGTGGTCAGTGCAGCCTTGTCCCCAGTGGTCAGTGCAGCCTTGTCCCCAGTGCCGCTGACATACACAAGTTTAGTGTGTATTTTTAAATATGGCGCCGCGGAGTTCGGAGGGACTCGGCGGCGCTCGTTCAGCTGAACGAGCGCCGCCGAGAACACAGTGACTACACATAGCTCTTCTCGGCGCTGTTCACAGTCACGCCCAGTCCCTATGATGGACATAACAGAGGTCCAATGGCGGGACTGGGCGGGACTGTGAACGGCGCCGAGAAGAGCCGAGAACCCTCGGCTATGTGTATCTCGGCTCCGCCCAGTCACTGTGTTCTCGGCGGCGCCCTCCGAACTCCGCGGCGCCATATTTAAAAATACATGCTATGTGAATGTCGGCGGCGATCGCTCCGATAGATCACAAAAATAGCGGGGATCGGCGTATAACACGCACCCACGATTTTCCCCTGATTTTAAGGGGAAAAAAAGTGCGTGTTATACGCCGATAGATACGGTACATAGAATGTGATGTTAAAGGAGAAATATTACCTTAATATAGTCCTTTTGCAGGACCTGTATAAAGGCAGAACAGGTCTCTGGAATAATGATCCCCAGAGCCTGGGGGGGAGATGCCTGTCGAGAACATGATGTCCTGCACATTTTCCCCCTCGCCAAGTACCGCAAGGTGGCGACTAGCCTCTGTTCGGGAGTGATGGCTTGCCGCATGCAGGTGTCCTGCTTCGTAATATAAGGGGACAGCAAAGCCAACAGATGGTGAAAAACAGGGTCCGTCATCCGGAGATAATTCCTGAAATCATCAGGATTATTCTCACGGATCTCCCGCAACAAAGGCATGTGCGAGAATTGGTCATGCTGGAGCAACCAATTCTTCGTCCATGAACTCCTCCCCACCCTGTTCATGGACTGGGCTTGGGTCAAAGCAAGAACCCCAACACCAAGCCCCTGCATAGCACGAACTCTACGACGAGTACGTAACCGCAACATGGCTTCAAAACGGTCGGCTGGTCTGAACTAACAGAACACAGTGAAAAACAGAAAGGCCTGAGAAGAGTGAGCGGAAAACCAGAAACGAGCAGACAAGAACGCACTGCAAATTCAAATACGTACTATAAAATACACACTGAAAAACAAATGCGAACTGACTACACGCACTGAAAACCAGATACGAACCCACGAACACAAAATGAAGAGCAGTAACGATCGGAAAAGCGTGAATCGTCTCTCACCAAACTTCTACTAACACAAGATTAGCAGAAGGAGCCCAAAGGGTAGTGCACTTGGTATTGAACTTCCTCTTTCTAGTCCCGTTGTACGTCACCGCGTTCTTGATGTTCGATATTTCCGACCAACTTTGTGTGACCGCGTGTATGCAAGACAAGTTTGAGCCAACATCCGTCGGAAAAAAAAACATGGATCTTGTCGAAAATGTGCGATCGTGTGTATGCGGTATTAGAGTCTGCAAAAGACTTGAGACTGGGGCAGAGGTTCACCTTCCAGCAGGACAATGTCCCTAAACATACAGCCAGAGCTACAATGGAATGGTTAAGATCAAAGAATATTCATGTGTTAGAATGGCCCAGTCAAAGTCCAGACCTAAATCCAATTGAGAATCTGTGGCAAGATTTGAAAATTGCTGTTCACAGATGCTCTCCATCCAATCTGACAGAGCTTGAGCTATTTTGCAAAGAAGAATGGGCAAAAATGTCACTCTCTAGATGTGCAAAGCTGGTAGAGACATACCCAAAAAGACTTGCAGCTGTAATTGCAGTGAAAGTTGGTTCTACAAAGTATTGACTCAGGGGGCTGAATACAAATGCACGCCACACTTTTCAGATATTTATTTGTAAAAAATGTTGAAAAGCATTTATCATTTTCCTTCCACTTCACAATTATGTGCCACTTTGTTTTGGTCTCTCACATAAAATTCCAATAAAATACATGTATGTTTTTGGTTGGTTTGGTTGGTTTTTCAAGGCACTGCATCTGCCTGTACAGTGAGCTGCACACATGCAGAAACCACATGTGCAGCTCGCTGTAGAAATTCTGCAATGCTGAAGCTAACTGAACTCTCATGCATGCCAAGGAATGACATCATAGTGGCCCAGCAAATGAAAACATCCGGCGATCATTACCTGGAAGCTGACTGTTCAAAGAGGTCAGTGGCTGACAGGGAGCTCCAGGACACCGCTGGATTTAAAGTGACTATAGTTCCACTTTAAGCTGGGCGCACATGGATCAAAATTTGGTCAGTTTAGAAGGGACTGGCCAAATTTCAATCAATGTATGGACAGGCTGGATTTTCAGAGGTCAATCTACTGATCAATTTCTGTACAACAATCGTGTTAGGAAACTTCTTCATGATCGGCACCACAGGCAGCGCCGATCAGTGTGTTCTGCTGGTGGGGAAGTCTCCTTGCTGTACAAAGGCACAGTTGGAATCATTAACCCATCTTCCTTGAATGTGTGGATAGGGGAATTGGGTCTTTTAAAAAAAAAAAAATAATAATCCTGCAGGTTGGATAAAAGAATTGACTAATGTATGCCTTCCACTCTCAGGCAGTAGTGATCAACTTTCTTGATATGGGGGGCCTCAAGTGTGGTACTCAATATCACCAAAGGGCCACACATAAAATTAACTGATTATACGGCTTCAGAGAAAACAGACACACAAAAGGATATAGTCAGAGAATGCCGACATGATATAAGAAATGGTCAGAGACTGCGGTCATGATACAAGACATGGTCAGAGACTACAGTCATGATAAAAAAGATAGTAAGAGACTGCGGACATGATACAAGGGATGGTCAGGCACTGCGGTCATAATACAAGAGATGGTCAAAGATTGCGGTGATGATACAAGGAATGGTCTGAGACTGCGGTCATGATACAAGGGATGGTCAGAGACTGCAGACATGAAACAGGAGATGCTCAGAGACTAGAGACATGATACAGGAGATGGTCAGAGTCTGGGGGCATGGTACAGGAGATGGTCAGAAATGGCATACATGATACAGAAGATGGTCAGAGACGGTGGACATGATACAGGAGTTGGTCAGAGATGGTAGACATGATACAGAATATGGTCAGAGACAGCAGACATGATACAGAAGATGGTCAGAGACAGCAGACATGATACAGGTGATAGTCAGAGACAGCACACATGATACAGAAGATGGTCAGAAACTGCAGACATGCTGCAGAAGACTGATAGAGACTGCGGACATGATATAGTAGTTGTTGAAGACTGGGGGGGTCATAGACTGGAGACACATTACACGAAACTGCTAGAGATTACTGCTATAACAGGGCACTAGGGCAACGCAGATTAATGTCTACAGGGCCACACAAAAAGGTGCTGAATGGTTGTAGGTTGGACACCAGGGCTCTAAGGTCACTGTCTCACATGCATACATATAGAGTCAATTTACTTGCCAGCATGTCTTTGGTGACACAGAACATGCAAACTTCATGCAGAAAGCTTCCTGGACAGGATTTGAACTGAGGACCCCAGACCTGCAATTGTGCTAATCATTGAGCCACTGTGCTCCTAACCATTTAATGGGCAGTGGTTGGATGTGTTCACAATTATCAGCAGCTCCCTGGTGCCTATTTGTAGAAACTCTTTTATGACTTGGCTTCTCTGTACATATTAACCCTTTATGTGCTGATTGCAGTATACTGGGGTAAGGGAATACTAAGTGCCGGTTCACACTTGTGTGATGCGGGAACCCTGCAAATCCACTGCCGGTTCCTGCATCGCACCCATCTCGCACAGCAGATCACACTGCCATATGGGAACTGCTGGGAGTGTCAATACATTGTTAATGACACCCCCATTTCAGCTCGCATATCGCACTGTAAACTGACCATTCACACATGAATCGGATCGCATGGGTGTGAACACCCATGCGATTCGATTCTGGTGCGGACCAAAAAAAGGGCCCTGTTCGAGTTTGGTCGGAATGCGATGCAATATCAGCCATACTATCTATATGGCTGAAATTGCATCACACGGATATCGCATGTGATTTGCAGTACATTGAGAATCACATGCGACCTCCCAGAGTGCACATATGTGAACCAGCACTAAATGTTCCCCCACAGTATCTGCTTCTCCCTGATGCCTGTCACCCCTCCAGGCTATGACTCAGCTCCCTGGCATCCTTCAGTAGTCTAGAGTTCTGCTTGCAAACATGCCAACAATTTCCAGCTCCACTTGATACTTTTCACTCTGAGGGAGCTATTTTTCTTAGGAGATATCGACTATTGTAACCAGATTTAGCATATTAAAAGTGCAATCGATGAACCAGCACCCAGGTATCAATATAAAACATCAGTGAACTTACTGCAAACCTACCAGCAACTACCCAGGGACCTTTACATCCCAAGGAAGCTATATTCTGTAAGGGCTTGTTCACTCCTCAACTCCCTGTAGTATGCTTTGTAATACACTTTTCTCAGCCCAGTAATAGAAGCAACTTGAACTAGCAAAAAGAAAGTCAGCGGTGACATTCTGTCAGTCATCATGGGTTGGTGATTGGGGAGCCACCTGTGTAATATAGTGTATCCATGACTATGAACTGTGCTACTCTGTATCAAGTTACTGACTGCAAGAGGTGGAGGTCAGGAGCGTTAAACACTACACATGCATAGTATGTGACAATGGCGACTACAATGAATGGAGTCACTAACAGAGGCCATAATGCTGGTTCATTATAGGGATGAAGGGAATATTGGCTTACATGTTAAAGCAGAATTCCACCCAAAAGTGAAACTTCCGCTCATTTGTCTCCTCTCCCCCTCCGGTGACACAGTTGGCTTTGACAGGTATCCTGTTCCCACTTCCGGGAGTCTGAGCAGCAGGGCTACCTCCTCCTCTTGTTGCCGGGCCAGTAAGAGAGAGGAGCGGGGCCTTGCGAATGCGCAGTAGGGTTCCCGGTGTGAAGCCATAAGGCTACACTGCCGGGTTCCCTCACCCGCAATGGCAGCTGCAGCACCCGACAGCTGATGGAAACATCAGCTGCGGTACTGACATCGCTGGACTCCAGGACAGGTAAGTGTTCTATTATTAAAAGCCAGCAGCTACAGTATGTGTAGTTGCTAGCTTTAAATTATTTTTTTTTGAGCGGACCTCCGCTTTAATAGCTTGTTGCTTTTTGGGTATGGAGCTAAGTTTCATTTCTAGTCAGGCACATTTTATGATACGAAACAGTTCATTGTCAGGTTGGTAAATATTGACATGATAGGAATAGGTTCTAAACCTACCATATCATGTATTGGATACATGTATTAAAAAATTCCAATCACTTCTACATAAAGTAGGTTTAATATAGTGTATTAAAGAGGTATTAAACCCCAAAACAAAAATGTATTATATTGCAGCTTACCAATCCTTGCTAATTTACATCCTCTGTGGGTGCGGGTGCGTGTTCCCAAATGTAGACAGTGTGAGTACGGGGACACGCACCCACATCAACGTGGATGTCATATTGAGATACAATGGCTGCGTCCCGATTGACATCAATGGGATTGCCTGCATGGGGCTGCATGGTACAGTTGTTCACCCCCCGTGCGGGTAAACATGACCCTGCATGAGCTTACAATATTGTGGACATGTGCAATTTGTTTTGTTACAAATCGAAATTCAGACAAAATTTTCACTGTTTGGATGTATTCGAATGATAATAGTAATGAATTTCAACTAATGCAAAATAAATTATAATGAAAGCAACAAATTAATTTGTATTCATTCGGATGATATGATGCGATAGTTTGAAGCACCCAAAATAATGTAACAACAAAACAAATTATCCAAATTTATTTGGATCCTTTCGTTTTATTTGTGGCGTAGTAGTCTTTGACTCTTGGATAATAAGCTGATTTATTTATTTTTTTGCATTAACATTTTTCATTATTATAAAAAATACACTACATATGAAATGAAAATATATTGCAATAAATACAGTAAGGTATAAACGTGAATTAAGATGATTCCTATTTATTGTGTTTGTTAGCATAACAAATGAATCCGAAATGAATTATGTTGTAATTCCTACTTTTGGGTGCATGCGACTCCATTCAATATCGTCCAATCAGCTAATTCCATTTCTTTTTGTGGATTGGATTAGCAGGAATGCTAGTGTGCATAAGTAATCTCCTGAAATAACAAATTAACACATGTAGCACCCTCTAGTGTGCTAGATTGGGTGTACATAGTTAGTTTGTAGTATAGGAAAATTTGGCCTGGCTGAAAGCCAGGCCTGGGTTGGATCTTGGTCAGGGCTGAGTGACTCAGGGAGGCTGGATGACTCAGCAAGCAGCATCTCTGGTGACTCCCCCTGCTTTTTTGCCTGGCGGACAAGATGGGTGAACTAGAGATACTGTTGTACGAGAAGGATTTGGATTTTGTGGGAATTTCAGAGACCTGGTTCAACAGCTCTCATGATTGGCTGGCAAACATTCAAGGGTATACCCTTTATTGCAAGGATAGAGAGGGTAAAAAAGGAGGGGATATGCCTAGATATCAAGGATAATGTACAAGTGAATGTGAGCGATGACATCACTAAGGGAGCTAGGGAGGAGCTGGAATCCTTATGGGTAGAGCTGCAAAGGGATGAAGCTAAGGGGAAAATAATACTGGGAGTATGCTATAGCCCCCCTAACCTGAGGGAGGAAGGGGAGACAGATCTCCTATCACAAATTGGATTAGTAGCAAGGATGGGAAGTGTTATCATAATGGGGGATTTTAATTATCCAGACATAGACTGGGCGGAGGGAACCGTGCATTCATCTAAGGCTCGCAGGTTCCTTAACCTCCCTGGCGGTATGATTATTTCAGATTTTAGGTGCTGAAAGCGGTACAATTATTTTGCACAGAAATTTGGCGTTTCATATTGTAGGCCTGTAATTCTTAGGAATAGTTCACTTAAATCTGTCCAAACAAGAGTCTAGTAGACATCCCGGGTATGATAAAGTTTGAAAAACGAAATAAAAAATTATAATATAATAAATAACTATAAATAATTAAAACACATAATAATATAATAATAATAAAAATTATATAATAATGTAATCAAATCAAAAACACTGAAATTTGCACAGTTGCAGAATTTTAGCTTTTATTACTTTTAGTGTTTGATGACGGATCTCCCCACAAATCACTATCGCTCAATTCTGCAAGTGATTATAATTTATTATCGCTTTTTTCTAGCTGGTCTAAAACCACTTTTGATGTAAAGAGACAGTTTTGGTTGCTATGGACAATCTCCAGTTTCCTGGCAGAAAGAACAGTTTTATATATATAAAACTGCATGCAGGACACTGGACAGACCACTAGGGACAAAGGGGATGTGTAGTTATTTGATACAGTACTGTAATCAGTAAGATTACAGTATGCTGTATCTATACTGTGTGTTTCACTTTTGAATTTACCGCCGAACTCCGTCCCCGTGCGTCGCAACGCTCGCAGGGAACGGAGCTCGGCACTGTGAATCGAGCGAGACACAGCGGCTCGCCGATCACAGCGGGGAGACATCGCAGGAACCAGGGGACAAGGTAAGTAATCTCTTCCTGGATCCTGCGATGCAAGCCCGAGTCTGGCTCGGGGATACCGCTTTTGGTATGTAAAATCCACCCCGAGCCAGACTCGGGAATACCGCCAGGGGGGTTAATGTCTTGCAGGACAATTTTATGGGTCAGATGGTAGACGCATAACCTAGAAATAAAGCGTTATTGGATCTACTGATTACCAATAATACAGACCTGATCACAGATGTGGAAATACAGGTCAATTTAGGTAACAGTGATCACAGGTCAATTGGTTTCAGTATAAATCACACAAATAGGAAACATAAGGGGAATACACACACTGAATTTCAAAAGAGCCAACTTCCCTAAACTACAAACCTTGCTAGAAGGCATTAATTGGGATAAAATCTTAGGAACAAAGAACACGGAGGAGAGATGGGTTTGCTTTAAGAGCATATTAAATAAGGGCATTAGCCAATGCATCCCACTGAGTTATAAATTTAAAAGAGCAAACAAAAGTCCTGGATGGCTTAACTCCAATGTAAAATTGCATATAAAAGCAAAGGAGAAGGCCTTCAAAAAAATACAAGGTTGAGGGATCATCATCAGCATTCAGACTTTATAAAGAATGCAACAAGAAATGTAAGGGTGCAAAAAGGATGGCTAAGATAGAATATGAAAGACACATAGCGGAGGAGACCAAAAAAAATCCCAAGAAATTCTTTAAGTATGTAAACAGTAAAAAAGGGAGGTGTCAGGAGAGTTAGTAGACCAGACTATGTGGACTGCACAGAGATAACCCAAAACGCATTAAAAGAAAATAGTAATGATAGTTAAGATAGGTGATAAATATATATATCTTACCAGCGGACGGACCCTTTCCTGACAGTACCCCCCCAAAGGAGCGGCCTCAGGACGCTCCAACTAGTCTTAATTGTCCATAGTCTATGGCATCAGGCAGAACAGTGGAAGAGAGTATTTCAGGCTGGTCGTCAGGCACATCTGGGCAGACAGCTGGCACATCCGGGTCATTGAGCTGGGCAGCGGGCATCAAGACATCAGGCTGAAAGGCAGGCATCGAGTCATCAGGCTGAAAGGCAGGCATCGAGACAACAGGCTGAAAGGCAGGCATCGAGACAACAAGCTTAAAGGCAGACATCGAGACAACAGGCTGAAAGGCATGCACCGAGACAACAGGCTGAAAGGCAGGCACCGAGACAACAGGCTGGAAAGCTGGCACATCAGGCTGGAAAGCTGGCACATCAGGCTGGAAGGCAGGCACCGAGACATCAGGCTGGAAGGCAGGCATCAAGACATAAGGCTGAAAGGCAGACACCGAGACATTAGGCTGAAAGGCAAGCTTCGAGACAACAGGCTGTAAAGCGGGCACATCAGACTGGAAAGCGAGCACATCAGACTGGAAAGTGGGCATATCAGACTGGAAAGCGGGCACATCAGGCTGGAAGGCAGGCACCGAGACTTCGGGCTGGAAGGCAGGCATCATGACATCCGACTGGAAAGTGGGCAATCAGACTGGAAAGCGGACACATCAGACTGGAAGGTAGGCACATCAGGCTGGAAGGCAGGCACCGAGACAACAGGTTGGAAGGAAGGAACCGAGACATCAGGCTGGAAAGCTGGCACATCAGGCTGGAAAGCGGAGACATCAGGCTGGAAGGCAGGAATCAAGACATCAGGCTGAAAGGCAGACACCGAGACATCAGGCTGAAAGGCAGACACCGAGACATCAGGCTGAAAGGCAGACACCGAGACATCAGGCTGAAAGGCAGACACCGAGACATCAGGCTGAAAGGCAGACACCAAGACATCAGGCTGGAAGGCAGACACCGAGACATCAGGCTGGAAGGCAAGCTTTGAGACATCAGGCTGGAAGGCAAGCTTTGAGACAACAGGCTGGAAAGCGGGCACATCAGGCTGGAAAACGGGCACATCAGGCTGAAAAGCTGGCATCGAGACATCAGGCTGAAAGGCAGACACCCAGACATCAGGCTGAAAGGCAAGCTTCGAGACATCAGGCTGAAAGGCAAGCTTCGAGACATCAGGCTGGAAGGCAAGCTTCGAGACATCAGGCTGGAAGGCAGGCACTGAGACAACAGGCTGGAAGGCAGGCATTGAGACATCAGGCTGGAAGGCAGGCACTGAGACAACAGGCTGGAAAGTGGCACTGAGACAACAGGCTGGAAAGCAGGCACATCAGACTGGAAAGCGGGCACATCAGACTGGAAGGCAGGCACATCAGGCTGGAAGGCAGGCACATCAGTCTGGAAGGCAGGCATCAAGACATCAGACTGGAAAGCTGGCACATCAGACTGAAATGCAGGCACCGAGACTTCAGGCTGGAAGGCAGGCATCAGGACATCAGACTGGAAAGCGGGCACATCAGACTGGAAAGTGGGCACCGAAACATCCAACTGGAAGGCAAGCATCGAGACATCCAGCTGGAAGGCAGGCACCGAGACATCAGGCTGAAAGGCAGACACCGAGACATCAGGCTGAAAGGCAGACACCAAGACATCAGGCTGAAAGGCAGACACCAAGACATCAGGCTGAAAGGCAAGCTTCGAGACATCAGGCTGAAAGGCAAGCTTCAAGACATCAGGCTGAAAGGCAAGCTTCGAGACATCAGGCTGGAAGGCAGACACTGAGACAACAGGCTGGAAAGTGGGCACATCAGACTGGAAAGCGGGCACATCAGACTGGAAAGCAGGCATCAGGACATCAGACTGGAAAGCGGGCACATTAGACTGGAAAGCGGGCACATCAGACTGGAAAGCGGGCACATCAGACTGGAAAGCAGAGACATCAAGCTGGAAGGCAGGCACCGAGACATCCGGCTGGAAGGCAAGCATCGAGACATCCGGCTGTAAGGCGGGCACCGAGACATCCAGCTGTAAGGTAGGCATCAGGACATCAGACTGGAAGGCAGGCACATCAGACTGGATAGCAGGCACATCAGACTGGAAAGCGGGCACAGAGACTTCGGGCTGAAAGGCAGGCATCAGGACAGACTGGAAAGCGAGCACATCAGACTGGAAAGCGGGCACATCAGACTGGAAAGCGGGCACCGAAACATCCAGCTGGAAGGCAAGCATCGAGACATCCAGCTGGAAGGCAGGCACCGAGACATCAGGCTGAAAGGCAGACACAGAGACATCAGGCTGAAAGGCAGACACGAGACATCAGGCTGAAAGGCAGACACCAAGACATCAGGCTGAAAGGCAAGCTTCGAGACATCAGGCTGAAAGGCAAGCTTCGAGACATCAGGCTGAAAGGCAAGCTTCGAGACATCAGGCTGGAAGGCAGGCACTGGGACAACAGGCTGGAAAGTGGGCACATCAGACTGGAAAGCGGGCACATCAGACTGGAAAGCGGGCACATCAGACTGGAAAGCAGGCATCAGGACATCAGACTGGAAAGCGGGCACATTAGACTGGAAAGCGGGCACATCAGACTGGAAAGCGGGCACATCAGACTGGAAAGCAGAGACATCAAGCTGGAAGGCAGACGACGAGACATCCGGCTGGAAGGCAAACATCGAGACATCCGGCTGTAAGGCGGGCACCGAGACATCCGGCTGTAAGGTAGGCATCAGGATATCAGACTGGAAGGCAGAAACATCAGACTGGATAGCAGGCACATCAGACTGGAAAGCGGGCACCGAGACTTCGGGCTGAAAGGCAGGCATCAGGAGAGACTGGAAAGCGAGCACATCAGACTGGAAAGCGGGCACATCAGACTGGACAGCGGGCACATCAGACTAGGAAGCGGGCACATCAGACTGGGAAGCAGAGACATCAAGCTGGGAGGCAGGCGCCGAGACATCCGGCTGGAAGGTGGGCACATCAGACTGGAAAGCGAGAACATCAGATTGGGGCACAGGAACTTCAGGCAGAGACACTGGCTGGATAGCAGGCAGAGGTTTGGCAGAATCAGGTGGGTTATCAGGTTTAGCTGGCACGCAAGCAGACTGGAGTGGGTTGGTTGGTGTGGAAGCAAGTTGGGTTACTGGCAGGATCGTGTAGGTAGGGAAGAACTTTCATTTCTTTTTTGGTTTAGCCAGCGCAGCCTTGTAGGTAATTGCAGGGCTGTAAGAAAGGGATGTAACTGGGCAAAAGGAAGACCAGAGAACAGTGGCTGGAGGAGGGGTTTGTGTGATTGTTACAGGTGGACTGTAGCTGAGGTTGCCATGGGCGACTGGAAGAAAGATTCTTGGGAAGGTAGGTGACTAATGGCGGAGCTGGATTGCTGTGGCTTAGCTAAATGCAGGAGATCTGACCATGCTTGTAACACAGGTTGAACAAATGTTAGTTCACATACAGCCTGTCTAATCAGAGATTGTACTGAACAAATGAAATCGGATAAAACCTGCTGGGAACAAGAGGAATAATGTTCATCAAAAAAAGCCACATCATCCTCTAACAACCATACCAGGGATTCAACCTGGTCACAACTAAAAGGAAGGGAGAAATCGTCACTTCCTTCGGGAAAGCATGACAAGGCTGGCTTTGCGCATAAATGGATCAAAGGCTGAACATCCTCAAATAACATATGACCCTGATCTACTAGAAAATGGGCTGATCGGATCCTTTCCAGCAGTTGGTCACTGGTCCAATCTTTAAGAGTCTGGCGGCAATATTCATTATCCTTTGCCGCCAGCAGAGAATAATAGACAATTTCATTAAAGTCCATCTTTTGTGCGCCCACCGTACCAGGATGGTTTCTCAGTGCAGCCACGTCTGGTCAGGGATGGCCTTGGTAAACTGTCAGGAGAGTTAGTAGACCAGACTATGTGGACTGCACAGAGATAACCAAAAACGCATGAAAAGTGAATAGTAATCATATTTATTTAAGATAGGTGATAAATAAGAAAATACAAACAGTGCACAACTAACCCAACAAACCCACCAACAACAACAGTATATACAGCAAGGGGCAGTACCAAAACAGATGTCAGCCAGGCCAGGGTCATACACAGCAGATCAGCAGAAAGACAAGGGATGTTCCAGAAACATAAACATTAGCCAGGCCAAGGTCATACACGGGAGATCAGTAGATGAGGGACTGGGAACCAACAGGACAGGGAGGGGATGGATCAGGCTGAAGGGTAAGGAAAGGGTACAGGAACACAGGAGGGACCAGGTCAGGATAAGCACAGAACAAGGTCAGATGCAGGCTCAGGATTGGGTAACAGGCGAACAAGGTCAGGGCTCAAGGAGAGAGATACCAAGGCAAGCATGTGAGGGCTTGCTGGGTATTTATGGGACTGACAATAATAACTGTAACACCTGAGAGCAGGGAGTGTTGTCTGCTCCATACTGCCAGGATCCATCCGCTGGTGGACGTCAGTACTGCGGCCAAAAGATGAAACAACACCAGCAGGGAAAGATTCCCCTGACAGTTCCAAACTGCCAGGAGACACCTGCTGGTGGACCCCAGTACTGCACGCCAAATGATATATCTTACCAGTGGATGGACCCTTTCCTGACAGGAGGACAGATCATATTGGCCCCATAAAGAATGAGGAAGGATATCTGGTTACAAAGGATGGGGAGATGGCAAAGGTATTGAATTTATTCTTTTCTTCAGTCTGCACAAGGGAATCGGGGGGCTTCAGTAACCAAAACTGCAGTGTTTATCCTCATGACACATCACAGGAAGCACCTCCATGGTTAACAGAGGACAGAATTAAAATTAGACTTGGGAAATTTAACATTAATAAATCACCGGGACCAGATGGCTTGCACCCGAGGGTACTTAGGGAACTCAGTCAAGTAATTACCAGACCATTGTTCCTAATTTTTACTGACAGTCTACCGACTTAACTGGTACCAGCTGATTGGAGAAAAGCCAAAGTAGCACCAATATTTTAAAAGGGCCCAAAATACATCCCTGGAAATTACAGACCAGTTAGCCTAACATCAATAGTATGTAAACTCTTGGAGGGGATGATAAGGGAATATATACAAGATTTTAGTAATGAGAATGGTATCATTAGCAGTAATCAGCATGGATTCATGAAGAATCGTTCTTGCCAAACCAATCTATTAACCTTCTATGAGGAGGTGAGTTGCCATCTAGATAAAGGAAGGCCCGTAGACGTGGTGTATCTTTGCAAAAACATTTGACACAGTTCCCCATAAACGTTTACTGTTCAAAATAAGGTCCGTTGGCATGGACCATAGGGTGAGTACATGGATTGAAAACTGGCTACAAGGGCGAGTTCAGAGGGTGGTGATAAATGAGGAGTACTCGGAATGGTCAGGGGTGGGTAGTGGGGTCCCCCAGGGTTCTGTGCTGGGACCAATCCTGTTTAATTTGCTCATAAACGACCTGGAGGATTGGGTAAACAGTTCAATCTCTGTATTTGCAGACGATACTAAGCTAAAGCAGGGCAATAACTTCTCTGCAGGATGTGGAAACCTTTCAAAGAGATCTGAACAAATTAATGAGGTGGGCAACTACATGGCAAATGAGGTTCAATGTAGAAAAATGTAAAATAATGCATTTGGGTGGCAAAAATATGAATGCAATCTATACACTGGGGTGAGAACCTCTGGGGTAATCTAGGATGGAAAAGGACCTGGGGGTTTTAGTAGTTGCATGCAATGGCATGCAATGCCAAGCTGTTGCTAACAAAGCAAACAGAATATTAGCATGCATTAAAAAGGGGATTAATTCCAGAGATAAATCGATAATTCTCCTGCTCTACACGACTCTGGCCCGGCCGCACCTAGAGTATGCTGTCCAGTTCTGGGCACCAGTCCTCAGGAAGGATGTACTGGAGATGGAGCAGGTACAAAGAAGGGCAACAAAGCTAATAAAGGATCTGGAGGATATTAGTTATGAGGAAAGGTTGCGAGCCCTGAACTTGTTCTCTCTAGAGAAGAGACGCTTGAGAGGGGGTACGATTTCAATATACAAATACCATACTGGTGACCCCACAATAGGGATAAAACTGTTTTGCAGAAGGGAGTTTAACAAGACTTATGGCCACTCATTAAAATTAGAAGAAAAGAGGTTTAACCTTAAACTACTTAGAGGGTTCTTTACTGTAAGAGTGGCAAGGATGTGAAATTCCCTTTCACAGGCAGTGGTCTCAGCGAAGGGCATCGATAGTTTCAAGAAACTATTAGATAAGCACCTGAAAGACTGCAACATACAGGGATATACAATGTAATACTGACATATAATCACACACATAGGTTGGACTTGTATCTTTTTTCAACCTCACCTAATATGTAACTATGTAACCTTTGTGAAGCTTCCAGAAGTAAATGGTGGAGGCTAGGAGGAGCTACTTGGAGTATTGATGAGAGCCTCAGGCAATCCCCAACAAAATGGGCTGGCAGGTGGCAGGCCACGTCATAAATACTCAGTTATGCCAGCAGAGGCAGTCAGGTGGAAGATGGAGAAGGAGTGCTGAGGAGGCTGCCTGTGGCCCTTGAGGGTGCCCCTTAGCCTGGGGGGTGACCTTGGGCCTGGGGTTCAGGTGCTGGAGGGACCCTCTACAATACACAGAGGAATCCTTCCTTGAGGCACGGAAGCAAGGAGAGGACAGCAGGTCAGCATGTCCAGGTGGTCTCTTGAGAAGTCAGCCGGGTGGGCTGGTAAATGATCAGTCGGGGAGGACTGTGGAGAGAGAGTGTGTCAGTCTGGGAGGACTGGAGAAGTAGCCAGAAGGGTTAGTGAAAGGGACAGCTGCAGCCAGGTGGGCTGGTGGTACCTGAAGAGGTGGTCCTGGGATTAGTAGCCACAGGAGTGATCAAGCTGGCCGTTGCCATTTTGCTACACACTTAATGAGGCCTTGGGTTCCTGCCTATACCAGGTGTTTGTTCTAAATCTGACTGAGTGCTTTGTAAGATCCACAAGCAGTGTGTCAGCTGGAATTCTGCAAGAAAGTGTGCTGGAGGAAGTGAGGAGTGTATATAGACTGTGTATAGGAGAAGTTATCCCTGAAGTCGTCTGAAGTTAAGTAGTCATCCCATAATATTCCCAATCCCTATCCAAGTTTTATACCCAAAAAACAAAGTACTGGACTGTTTTCTGACTCTCAAGTGACTGTGAAAATTTGGTGTGCCTGGCTGTGTAGGGTGGGGGATCCCAGTTATTTGTGGCTCCTTAGGGAGTGTGCTACACATGTTAAAACAAATATAGCCAAACTTCCAAAATAACTTTCGAAAATATGAATTGATTTGGCACAACGAATTTACCCAATAAATCTGAATATATGAAAAGAATTCCAAAAATGAATCATTCTAACTTAAAGCGGAGTTCCACTCAAAGAATGAACTTCCGCTTTAAGTGCAGGTGACCCCCTGACATGCCACGTTTGGCATGTAATTTTTTTGGGGGGAGCGGATACCCTCCTTTTAGAGTTATCCAGCTCCTACCTCCTCCCATCCTGCAATCTACTGGGACACGTCACAGGTCCCAGAAGATTGCCCGGCTATTCACAGCGCGCAGCACAGCTCGTGCATGCGCAGTGCTTGCCCGGCTGTGAAGCCACAGCCGGGCGCCCACAGTAAGAATGCCGGCGCCGTGGAGAGGAGCTTCGTACTCCTGCATCGCTGGACCAAGGGACAGGTGGGTGTCCGATTATTAAAAGACAGCAGCTACACTTTTTGTAGCTGCTGACTTTAAATTTTTTTTCGGGAACTCCGCTTTAACCACTTGCGACCGGGCCATAGCCGAAAGACGGCTGCAGTGTGGTCAGCTTATTTTGGGAGGGCGTCCATGGACGTCCTCCCAGAATCTTGCTCCTGCGTGCCCCCCTGGGGCACGCACCCGGAAACATCCGTGACCGGATCACGGTAAATAGCCGCTGACATTGGCTGTTTACCACATGATCGCTCCATCAAATGGCAAGGCGATCACTTGTAAACAAACCGTGTCCGGTTCATCTCTCCCCTCTCCGTACCAATCGGTACAGTGCAAGGGGAGAGGGAAGAAATCCGGTGCAGCAGCGCTGTGGGATGGATGTGTAGTGCCCACAGCGCTGATCTGTGCCCACTCATCCAGCCATCCCATCCATACTCATCCATGCTCAGAAATACTCATCCATCCATCCATACTCAGCAATACTCATCTATCCATCCATACTCAGCAATACTCATCCATCCATCCATACTCAGCAATATCCATCCATCCATACTAAGCAATATTCATCCATTCATGCTCAGCAATACTCATCCATCCATCCATGCTCAGCAATACTCATCCATCCATCCATACTCAGCAATACTCTTCCAGTAATACTCATCCATCCATGCTCAGCAATACTCATCCATTTATCCATGCTCAGTCATCCATACTCAGCCATACCCAGCCATACTCAGCCATACCCAGCCATCCCATCCACACTCAGCCTTACTCAGCCATACCCAACTATACTCAGCCATACCCAGCCATACTCAGCCATACCCAGCCATCCCATCCACACTCAGCCATACCCATCCATACTCAGCCATACCCAGCCATACTCAGTCATACCCACCCAGCCATACTCAGCCATCCCATCCATACCCAGCCATACCCAACTGTACTCAGACATACCCAGCCATACTCAGCCATACCCAGCCATACCCAGCCATCCCATCCACACTCAGCCATACCCAGCCATACTCAACCATACTCAGATATACCCACCCATCCATACTCAGCCATCTCAACCATACTCAGCCATACTCAGCCATCCACATTCATGGCTCAACCATGCTCAGCCATCCCCATCCACAGCTCATCCATGCCTCATCCATGCCACATCCATGCCACTACAGTGCCCATCAGTTCCACTACAGTGCCTCAAAGTGTAATAGGTAGTCAAATTAGATTTGAAATGTATGCCCCTAGAACGCTTGATGGTGCTCCCTGCATTTTGGGCCTCTGTATGTGGCCAGGCCCACACATGTGGTATCGCCATACTCAGGAGGAGTAGAAGACAATGTTTTGGGGTGTAATTTTTGCTATGTGCTAGAAATATTGTACAAATGGACAACTTTGTGTAAAAAAAAAAATGCTTTTTCATTCTTTCCACATTTTCCAAAAACTTGTAGAAAAAGTTCAAAAGACTCATTATGCTTCATAGATTATACGTTGGAGTGTTTTCTTTACAAAATGGGGTAATTTTTTGGGCGTTTTCATTGTCCTCGTGCTCCAGGATCTTCAAAAGTGCAAGAGCTAGTCAAGAAATGATATGTGTAATTTATGCTCCTAGGACGCCTGACGGTGCTCCCTGCATGTTGGGCCTCTGTATGTGGCCATGCTGTGTAAAAGTCTCACACATGTGCTACTGCCATACTCAGGAGGAGTAGTAGAATGTATTTTGGGGTGTAATGTGTTATATGCATATGCTGTGTGTGAGAAATAACCTGATAATATGACAATTTTGTGAAAAAAAAAAAGAAAAAAAATCTTGATTTTGCAAAGAATTGTGGGAAAAAATGTAAACTTCAAAAAACTCACCATGCCTCTTTTTAAATACCTTGGGAAAGTCTGCTTTCCAAAAAGGGGTCATTTGGGGGTTATTTGTACTGTCCTGGCTTGTTAGGCATCATTCTCACAAGGCGGATCCGCCTCTATCCGCCAGCTCAGCGGGAGATCTCTCCGTTGATCCGGCGGATGACAGGTCCCTCTCTGCTCACTGAGCGGAGAGGGGCTTGTAGAGTGCCGCTGCTTCCTATGAAGAGATCGGACGAAAACGGACAACATGTTTTGACAGTTTTGACAGCGGACCTGAACAGTCCGACAGTGTGAAAGGGGGCCTTAGCCCCGGTTCACACAGGGGCGACTTGTCAGGCGACTTAGCGCCTGACAAGTCACGTCCTGTTCTGTACTACGGAACCGTTCTAATAGGAGCAACGCTAGTTGCTCCGACTTAGAAAAAGGTTCCTGTACTATTTTTGGGGCGACTTCAGGCGACTTGCATTGACTTCTATACAGAAGTCGTTTTGCAAGTTACCGCTGAAGTCGTGTGCAGGTCGCCTCGGTGAGTCGACCTGCAAGTCGTGTTGCCCCTGTGTGAACCAGCACTTAGGGTCTCAAGAAATGAGATAGGCCGTCAGTACTTCAGGTGTGATCAATTTTCAGTGAATGGCACCATAGCTTGTAGACTCTATAACTTTCACACAGACCAAATAATATACACTGATTTGGATTATTATTTTTACCAAAGATATGTAGCACTATAAATTTTGGCCAAAATTTATGAAGAAAAATTACCAATTTGCAACATTTTATAAGAGAAACAAAGGATAATATATACTTTTTACAGAATTTTGTGTATTTTTTCATTTATAGCGCAAAAAATAAAAAACCCAGCAGTGATTAAATACCACCAAAAGAAAGCTCTATTTGTGTGAAAAAAAAGGACAAAAAATTCATATGAGTACAGTGTTGCATGACTGAGTAATTGTCTGAGTAACTGAGTAATTGTCATTCAAAGTGTGAGAGCACCAAAAGCTGAAAATTGGTCTGGTTAGGAAGGGGGTTTTAGTGCCCAGTGGGCAAGTGGTTAATGGCTGTTAGCAACCTTGATGACTTCATGCACATCAGGACCACTATACTCTCCCACAGATACAGAAGCGCAGTTGGAGACCTCATCCAGAGATATTTTGGGATTGCCTAACATTTCCTGAAGCACTGTAGTTATGTTCACAAGTAGGCCAGCAGACTACTGCTTAGTTTTTTCAGTGGCAGTAGGTGTACAGCAGCTTGGGGTATCAGCTGTGCCACCGTGACTCAAATTGATAAGGAATAGCCTGTTATTCCTGCACAGTGGGGGAGAACATGGGTCCTTGGATATTGTGTATGTTTTAAGGCACAAGGCTTTTGTTACATTGACCTAGGTTGTAGGTGGACATTTGCTTGTTCAGCAAATGTCCACCTACTTTGTTACAATGTAAAGTAGTGAGTGTACAGCTTGTATAACAGTGTACATTTGCTGTCCCCTCAAAATAACTCAACACACAGCCATTAATGTCTAAACTGCTGCCAACAAAATTGAGTCCAAATCGGGCACAATTAGCCATTTTCCCTCCCCGGTGTCATGTGACTCGTTAGTGTTAAAAGGTCTCAGGTGTCAATGGGGAACAGGTGTAGTAAATTTGGTGTTATCACTCTCACTCTCTCATACTGGTCACTGGTAGTTCAACATGGCACCTCATGGCAAAGAACTCACTGAGAATCTGAAAAAAAAGAATTTTTGCTCTACATAAAGTTGGCCTAGACTATAAGAAGATTCTCAATACCCTGAAACTGAGCTGCAGCACGGTGGCCAAGACCATACGGTGGTTTAACAGGACAGGTTCCACTCAGAACAGGCCTCGCCATGGTCGACCAAAGAAGTTGAGTGCATGTGCTCAGAGTCTTATCCAATGGTTGTCTTTGGGAAATAGATGTATGAGTGCTGCCAGCATTCCTGCAGAGGTTGAAGGGGTGGGGGCCAGCCTGTCCGTGCTCAGACCATACGCCGCACAATGCATTAAATTGGTCTGCATGGCTGTCGTCCCAGAAGGAAGCCCCTTCTAAAGATGATGCACAAGAAAGCCTGAAACAGTTTGCTTAAGACAAGCAGACTAAGGACATGGATTACTGGAACCATCCCTGTGGGCTGATGAGACCAAGATAAATATATTTGGTTCAGATGGTGTCAAGTGACCAGGTGAGGAGTACAAAAGCAAGTGTGTCTTGCCTACAGTCAAGTTTGGTGGTGGGACTGTCATGGTCTGGGGCTGCATGAGTGCTGCTGACACTGGGGAGTACTGTGACATACTGAAGCAGAACATGATCCCCTCTCTTGAGAGACGGGGCCGCAGGGCAGTATTCCAACATGATAACGACCCCAAACACACCTCCAGGACAACCACTGCCTCGCTAAAGAAGCTGAGGGTAAAGGTGATGGACTGGCCAAGCATGTCTCCAGACCTAAGCCCTATTGAGCATCTGTGGGGCATCCTCAAACGGAAGGTGGAGGAGCGCAAGGTCTCATCCACCAGCTCCGTGGGAATGGAGGAATGGAAGAGGACTCCAGTGGCAAGCTGTGAAGCTCTGGTAAACTCCATGCCCATGAGGGTTAAGGCAGTGCTGGAAAATAATGGTGGCATCACAAAATATAGGCACTATGGGCCCAATTTGAACATGTTCACTTAGGGGTGCACTCACTTTTATTTCTAGTGGTTTAGACATTGATGGTTGTGTGTTGAGTTATTTTGAGGGGACAGCAAATGTACACTGTTATATAAGCTGTACACTCACTACTTTACATTGTAGCAAAGTGTCATTTCTTCAGTGTTGTCACTTGAAAAGCTCTCACTTTTGTGAGATACTGTAAGTACATTGTAAGGATTTTAACAAACTTTGTTGCAGATTCCTACCTTTTGTTAGTTTGAAGAAATAGCTACTTGATTGTGTCCATGTGGAAAGTGAATCTAATGGGAGTGGTTTTATAATTATCAATCAGCTGCTGCACTTGCAGGGTTCTAATGAGGAAAGTGTTAGAGTCTGAATCCCTTTAGGCCTGGTACACACTGGTGTGACAAACACTCCGACATTGGGAGTTCATGTCGCATGACATTTCCCTATGAGAGCTGTCTTAACTGGTCCGACACAAGTCGGTCTGACTTTGTATATGCTCCCTGCACTACTTTGGTCCCACTTTGGTCCTACTTCAGCCCATTGATAATCATTGAAGTTGGATCAAAGTAGGATCCTCGTCCTAACCACCCGACTTGTGACATCCGACATGGTGATTACTGTAGCAGTAAAAGGAATTTATTTCACACTGGGATTGTTTTGATTGGTCAAAGGACAAGTCATACTATCACAAAGTCGGATCAAAGTAGTATCCTATTCATTCAAGTCGGATGGATGTAGGACCAATGTAGGACCAATGTAGGACTGATGTCGCAGAGCAAAGTAGGATGACAGTGGTATGACTGTCGTGTAGTATCAGTGTGAACCCAGCGTGATTTCCCTATTGGGAGTATCTCACTAATAATGAAATTTTTGTTGCAGGGCATGAAATCTGACTTTTATCTAAGTGAAAACTTCTGGAAAAATCAGTGAGCCAATCACAGAAGCAGGAATTGACATATCTGTGGGGCGTTTTGTATACCATCTGTGTACAGAATGCCTCCAGGGTGCCATATTGCATTGCATTTTACAGAAAATTACAGTGCTGCAGATTGAAAATTAAGGCTGCATTCACACCTGAGCATTTCGTTTTCAGACAGAAAGTTGCACGATTTTGCCGATATTTTGTGCCGCATTTTTTGCCGCGTTTTTGCCAAGATTTTGCACAGGTCAAAGAGTCACCAATGTAAAAAGCAGAAAAACGCCTGTAATCTGCCCAAAAGGAAGCTCATGTACTTTTTTGAGCTTTAGGCGTTTTGTTTCAGGCAACACAATGCTCAGATGAACAGGGGCCATTTAAATTAATGGGATTTTGCCTGTTGGGCGTTTTGGAACTTTTGAGATTTTACGAGCGTTTTTTCAAGGACATCGCACTAAAATGGAGGGGAGGGGCGGGTGCCAGATGTGGACAGGAAAGTCATAAAATCCTTTTCTTTGGAAAGAGAGGCCCCAGCTCTGGGGATGGATGCACTCGATATTGGGAGTTCAGTTTAGGTTAGGCCTTTCCCCCAATATCCTTGCAACCCCTAGGGCTCAGGAAGGTCATCCAGGACATAGCAGAAGTAAATTTGATAGCTCCTTGGTGGCAGAGAAGGGACTGGGTCTCAACCCTAATGTCTCTGGTGATCTGACCTCCCTGGGTTCTATCTAGGGTTGCCACCTCATCCCTTTAAACCCAAACACATATAAATTACACAGGTTCTGAGGCTAATTTAATGCAGATAAGGCAACAAGTGAGTTTAATTACCAGCTTAATCAGCCACAGAACCTGTGTAATTAATATGTGTTCGGTTTTAAAGGAATGGGGTGGCAACACTAGTTCTACCGAATTGTCTGGGGTTGCTAGCACAGGAAACGGTTTTATATCTGAATCTCCAGCAAGTCTGCCTGATGGCCTAAAGGCTGAGAGTAGGATTCTCAAAAAAAGGGATGTTCTGAAGGAGTGATTAACACCCTTCTCCTTAGTGGTAAAATAAGAACCAGGTAAATATAAAGTAAAAACAGTAAATACAAAAGTATAGAGTGCATTTTATTCCTGACAAAAAAAGAACAGGCATACATTCCTGTTCAATTCACACAGTTCTGGATTTTCTCCAGGCAGGAGTTGAAAAGAGTTTGTCACTCAGCACCCTCAAGGTGCAGGTGATAACCCTTTCATTTTTTCTGCAAATTACATTGGCAGGTGATTCCCTAGTTAGCAGATTCTAGGTGTCTAGGGAATGTTACACTCCTAGGATAATGGAGTCAGCTACACAATGGCATTTATCTTTAGTGTTAAATGCCCTGACACGGGTGACTTTGACCACATTGGGCTCCATTCACACCTAGGCGTTTGGAATCGTGGGTGTAATCATTTGCAATGCCATTACTTCTTAATGACATCCCAATTGTGGTGCAATTTTGCAGCAATTTCGCAGGACAAATTGTGGCAAGATTGCACAAACAAAATTGCAGGACGCGTGTCACCCAAAGGAAGTTCCGGAAGTTCTACTCTAAAGAAGCAGTAAAGCAAAAGCCATCTTTGTCTGGGACCGAGAAGGGTTCCTTTCAGAACTGGAGGACAAATGACTTTCTTTTGAGAAAAGTTCAAGAAACCCAGGCTTGCCAAGACAGACGTAAACCCCTTTTCCCAATGAAGGGGTGCCCCCAGTTCAACAATTGTGGGGCACCTGACAGCCTTTGTAGCCATATGGAACCAAGATATTTTCAATGTCTGGGTCCAAAACTTTTTGCCCAGAGGCTGAAAGTTGAAGTTTCATGTCTTGCTTCCTCCAAGTTCATGCCATCAAATGTGCTTACTGAACCTGGTCCTGTTTGCTGCACTGGACCTATTGTCCTCTTAGGGGGTCATTGCCCCTGTTCAGGAACCAGAAAGGTTTCATGACTACTAATCCAACCTGTTTTCATGGTGCTGAAGTTGAATAGTGATGTGCAGCCCATTCTGAAACATTCCATATTGAATCTGTTCTGTCAATGATTGTTTTCTGGCCTTCGGGATGGATTCCCTAGTCACTCCGTGGAATCTGCTCAACTTGATTTAGCCCTGGTTCACACTCGTGTGACTTCTGTTGTGACTTGAGTCACATAGAATAGCATGACAAAGGAAATCTCATTATTTTCAGTGGTGCCCGTTCTAATCAATGTGACTCACAATTGTGCAATTTTGGATTCGGTTCCTGTACTACTTTGGTGCAATTTACAGTGTAACTTTGCCACATAGAATATGCAAAGTTGCACCACATGATCGCATCAAAGTTGAATTGGAGTGGTGTAAATTGAACCTTAAGCATCTAAACCCTGCCCCCCCTCCAGGAAAAACTGGTGATTCTCATTGCAACGAATTGGCCCAAGAGGGCATGGTATTTTTACATAGTCAGGCTCCTAGCAGACTCTCCATGGCCCTTACCAGACTGTCTGGACCTTCTTTAACTGGGTCCCATGTTCCATCCTGCTTCATGGTCGCTGATTTGACGTCTCACAGTTGATGGTCAAGTCCTGAGGGATAGGGGTCTTTCATTCTCCATAACTCCCACATTAGGGGTCAGAAAGCCCTCATTACTGAGGGTTTACCACTGTAAATGGAAAGCATGCATTGCTTGGTATGAGGAGGGGGATCTTCATCCCAGGAAATACTTTTGTGGCATGGGTTTTATCCTTCCTGTAGTCGAGACTGGATAAGTAGGACTAATAAGGGTCAAGTTTTTGCTTTCGGCGGTGCCCTAGCAGAGACCGCTACTTTCCTATTCCTTGATCAGTGCCTTTGTACAAGGGGTGGCTCACATTGTACCATTGGAATGCCCTCTGTTGACTCCATGGCACATCAATCTGATGTTGTTGATCCTTCAGAGGCTACTTTTTTTCTCCCTCTTCTTTCCTGCAAGACTGTTTTTCCTGTGCTGGTCAGTCACTTCAATCAAAAGGGTGCCTGAGCTTGCAACCTTATTGTGTAAGAAACCATTTCTTGTCCTTCACAAGGACAAGGTTGTTTTGAAACCTCATACCTCCTTTCTGTCTAAGGTGGTCTCTGCATTTCATTTAAAGCGGGGTTCCACCCAAATTTTGAACAATATCTGTATGTATTCTCTTCCTTGCCTAGATGCTGACATGCCATTTAAAAAAATTTAAATCGCCATAATTACCTTTTATTTTTCTATTCTTCTTTGCACTTCCTGGTTCTCCTCCCGTGGGAGTAGGTGTGTCTCTAGCCTCTCACAGACTCCACACAGTCTCCTGGGAGCTAGTCTCAGGCTTCCAAGGATGCCACTGAGCATGTGCGGGAACGAGCAGTGAATGCTGGGAGCACAGCATTCACCACATCCAGGAAATAAATGCTTGTGGGCTTCAAATGCCCACAATGAAGATGGAAACCGCCTGCAGTGAATAATATAAGTTATTCTTTCCGACGAAATCTGACACAGGGGGACATATTACACACAATATGTGAGTATGTAATGCTGAGAAGAAAAGTTTGTGAATGAACTCAAAAAAAAAAAAAACGATAGATAGGTGGACCCCCGCTTTAAATCAGGACAAAGGGTTTCTGTCTCCAAAATATTCTAAGGAGATTGCTGTCCATTGCCTGGATGTCATTAGGGCTGTGTAAGTCTATATTGGGGCCACAGCCTCGATCTATCAATCTAATCAGCGCTGGAAGCATCATCCACATCATGCATGCAGTGATGGGGACACTTGTTAGAAGGAGCCTACCTTATGTAAATAGAAAAATAGAGACTGAAATGTCACATGGCTGGAGATTTATGTTAGTTAAAGAGGCAGAGATTAGTTGGGGGGATTACATAGCACTGCAGGATTATTTAGTAAATATTTGATGTTATAAAGTAGTATATTAATTCAAATGTAAAATGTATTTAAACAATACATTTAGTATAGTCAGAGAAATTATGATTTTTGATTGGTTGCAGAAGCTTTTGGAACTTTGCATATTTCTCTTTGGCTTAAAAGATTTTAAATCCCCAAAATAATGATTACAAGTTACCCATAGCTTCCAAGTGTAATTTTGGGGCAGGAATATGTGAGGGGAAGTGTCTCTACCAGGAAGGGGGTAAGGAGGAGTGTGCTTTGCAAATGTATATATCAGAACACAGACCTCTGGCCCTCTCTTTGACTCTCTTGATCTCTGAGCACGATGAAGACGTAAGGTTTTCTGTGTAACGTTATCACCATTTTTCTGTGTTCCTTTTACTGTCTTACTATTTATTGTTACTTTTTACTGACCCCCTCAGTTCTAGCCAGGTCTGTGAGAGTAAAGAACTGTATTGACATGCAAATCAACTGAGCCAAGTTAAATATTGAAAGGGAAAGGTGAAACATCTGTAATAGTGAACTGAGGTGTGTATTCAGTATAATGTGTTTGTTTTCCAGAGGGACAGTTCTGAAGAGTTTCTTTGTGGTGAGGTAGTATAATTTGTAAATAAATGGTACCTCTAAAATGTTTATTGCGAGCTGCTCATTTTTCACCATGGTGAATAATAATAATTTTTATATTTTTTTGGAAATTAATGGTATACCATATACAAAATCCACCTGGTAATAATTAATTTGAGCTCAACTATTTTTGGTATTTAAAAAGGTGCACTGTTCCAAAACAACTAATAAAAATGTAATTTACTATATGCTTGTGTTTTTCATATGCTAATGTTTTGTTACATGTACCTAACTATCGGTTTATTTTTAGGAGGAAAAAAATTTCATGATTATTATTACATTTTATTGGTGTTTTATCCCTCAGATTCGATAAATGGGATTCATGGCTTTCAGAACAGAAGGAGATCACAGCCTCCATAGACAACTTTATACAAAATAGTTTTTCTTTTTTTCTGGTTTGTCTGTTTTCACATATAAATGTTTTAGGTTTTCATCACCATTATTTAAATCAGTGTTTTTAAACTCCAGACCTCAAGGGGCCCAAACAGGTCATGTTTTCAGGATTTCCCTCAGATGAAACAGCTGTGGTAATTACAAAGGCAGTGAAACTGATTAAATCACCTGTGCAAAATAATGGATGGCCTGAAAACATGAGCTGTTGGGGTGCCTTGAGGACTGGAGCTGAGAAACACTGATTTAGATGGTGCTTCTGTTTGTCAGTCCGTTTGGCTGTGTTTGGGTCTGTCACCAAAAAGAAGTACAAGAACTTCTTTTAGGCGACAGGCGTCCTGCGATTCTGCTTGCGTGATTTTACTGCGATTTGTCGGGCAACAATCTCAGCACAATCGCGCCATGATCGGGGTGTCATTGGAAGTGTCGGGGATCGCAAGGGCATCCTGCAATTTGCCATGATTGTGGATCACAGGCAGAATCGCCGCCATTCTGCCCGCGATCCATGGCGCCTAGATGTGAACGGAGCCTAAAGTGGAGTGATGAAGTGCATTTGAGTTTAACTAAATTCTAAAAGTATTTTTAGGTAATAGTTGTTTTATTCTCTCCTTTTTAAGATTTTTGTACCTGACTTGCAAATTTATATTGACTGAGATCGTGCTCACCTGGTGATCACCAATGTGGAAGAGGAGTTATTTTGTTTTAATTTTTTTTATTTATTTCTTTTGCTAAGTTGATTCTGCAACAGCTGTAATATTTTTTTCAAGGCAATTTACAATATTTTTCCAGTGCATTTATGTATTGTTATGTTTTTTTTTGTTTTTAATTAATACAGATTCAATGCTCTTTAACAACCTAACATAAAATGCGTGTAATAAAAGGTCTTGGTTGAAGCAGCATTAAATCTGTACATTCTTTTATTTTTGCTTGTTTCTTACTCTTTTTTCTTTTTTTCTTCGTTCTTTGTCTCATATTCTTATCTTTAAATATTTTAAGTAATGTTACCAGTCCATTAGCTGATATTTTTCTACTATAACCTTAAAAGTAAATGTATAAGGAACTATTGCTTGAATGTCAGAAATGAGCTGTGAATTGTAAGGCTTTGGCATTCCTGCCCTACTCAACTTTAAAGCGTTTGTTACCCTAAAAAAAAAAAAAAAAGAGATCCTGATCCCTTAAAGCATGTTATACAACAGAGTGCTTGTTCTGTTTAATTTAATGTTCTGTATAACCTAAAAAACCTGGCTGATCCTGCCTGGTTTTGCCCTCCCCCCTACTGCTGAGCCCTGACACCGTGGTCAGTTTACGTGCCTCTGTCATCTGCAGCTCTCCTCTATGCTCTCCCCCATCCTCTCCCCCCTCCCCTCCCTGCCTGTCAGCTGCATCCACTCCTCAGCTCCCCCCTCCTGCTGCAATCTTAACTATATTATAATCATGCCATCCCCTCTGTAAAATAACACTATATATCCCAGTGACTTCTGCCTTACATCAGAGTGTCTCCCGGCGCTCACGTGGCTGCTTGGTTCTCTCTCCTCTCTCCTCCCCTCCTCCCTGGCTGACAAGAGGAGAGAACCGGGGAGTCACGTGAGTGCCGGGAGACGCTCTGACATAAGGTAGAAGTCAGCATCTTTTTTATATAGCAACGACACCGGGATACACAATGTTATTTAACAGAGGGGATGACATATTAATATAGTACATTAACACTTTAAGAGTGGGGACCCACAGGCTTATAATGGTTTCCTGAGACATATGTGTACCATATTTCACAACCGGGAAACCAGGGTATCCCTGGACATCCATGACTTATGTCTTATTTCAATTTTACATCCCTCAGTCTGCCTACTATTTTTACCTGAGCTCCGTGAGCAGGTGTGGTGAACCCAGTGACTGCATCCTGGCAATGGCATGCAGCATTGACCACCCCTACCTTCAGGGGCTTTGGCAAATACTGACTGTTGCTCAGACTCTGCATCCTGTGGGGATCCCACTTTCCCTGTCCACATTATAACCCTTATGAGTATTTAGTTTTAAAGTGGAAGTCCATGCTGAAACTAAAATCCCTGCATCTATAGCCACCAACATTCTAACACTAACCTATCTAGCCCTGTAAAGAAAAAATCAGTATACATACCTTTTCTGCAGGTGATACGACCCGATCTCCAGCAGCAGAAGCTCTGATCCAATGCTGAGCTGTCAGCCACGGCATTCGCTGTGTGGGCGGGTGCAGAGGACATGTCCGACAACAAATGCCCCATAGTAAGTCCATGGCTGATGTCACTCCCCATTCATTTCACAGCCGTTGTCAGATGTGTACTCAGCAGAGCTTCTGCCGCTGGAGATTGGGTCAGATCGCCTGCAGAAAAGGTATGTATACTTATTTTTTCTTTACAGAGCTAGATAGGTTAGTGTTAGAATGTTTATGGCTATAGATGCAGGGATTTTAGTTTTAGCATGGACTTCCACTTTAACTGCATGCCAACCAGCCGCCGCAGTTATACTGCAGCAACATGGCTCGGCTGCGCGAATTGCCGTCATGGTACGTCGGTACCACTGACGGCCACTAGGGGGCGTGTGCGCGCCGCCCCCGAGCCAATGCGAGTGCCCGGTGGTCTCGATCACCGCCGGACTCCCGTGATCGCTCGGGGCACACGGAAAACCCGGAACTGTGTGTGTAAACACACAGTTTCCGGTTCTCTGAGGGGAGAACTGACAGATCCTCTGTTAGTTTCCCTGCACTGTCCACATCCCTCTTCAGTTAGAACACTTCCTAGGACACACATTAACCC